>NC_080182.1:37568120-37713120 GCF_950295315.1 Erinaceus europaeus | reverse complement strand
AAATGTCTCTGAAACTTTGCAGGACCTTCATATCAGAGATGTATTTGGAGACTCAGCCCCTCCCCCAGGTATGAGAAATGAGAACAAGAGTCAATAAATGGGATGACATGAAACCAAATAGCTTCTACACACCAAAAGCAACGTACACAAGGATAACGGGTAACCAAGTAAATGGGAGAAGGTACTTGCACATCACACATCAGACAAGAGACTGATATCCAACATCTGTACAGAATTGGCACAGATCTACAGAAGAAACAAAAATTACCCAGTAAAAAAGTGGGCCATAGGATAAGAGGGGTACAACTCCACACAGTTCCCACCACCAGAACCCCATATCCCATCCCCTCCCCTGATAGCTTTCCTATTCTTTAGTCCCTCTGGGAGCATGGACCCAGGGTCCTTGTGGGGTGCAGAAGGTGGATCTGTCATTGCTTCCCCGCTGAACTGATTCTGACCCTGACCTCCTGCCATGTCAAGAATCAAACAGAACAGTGACTGATGGCAACACAAGAACTTTCTGGAAAAAAAAAAAAAAAACATGTTTAGTAGAATCAGTAATGAGAATGGAAAATGATAGAATTTTGATCAGAGGTGCCTAACCCATTATATAGTCCCATGTGTACTCCCAAGGGCAGATACACTTTCCTTTCAGGGAATTGCGGCTGCTAGTTAGACTTTCCCAAGTGTCCTTTTCCCCCCAAAAAGTAGCCAGTGAATTTCAGGAAACAAAATAACTACCATTACTTTAAATATATTTATTTTATTATATGTAGTCTCCCGCCCACCCATGTGATAGCGTATCTGAATTATAGCCTTCTAGCAAGCACACAGTGATGTATATGGGTTCTAATCTTTTGAAGAAAAACGGAGTATAAAGCAGTATTCTGTACCTGTGGTCAATAACATAATTTGTGGGGAATTAACATTTTATTTATTTTAAAATATTTTATTATTTTGAGTAGAGACAAAAATTGAGAGGGAAGAGAGAAACAGAGAGAGAGAGAGAAGCACCTGCAGTACTTTTTTTTTTTTTTTTTTTTTTTACCACTCATGAAGCTCCCCCTTGTAGGAAGTGCCCAACAGCTGGACCTGGGCTCTTGCTTACAGAGATGTGTGTGCTCTGCCCACTGTGCCACTGCCTGGCCCAGAAGATTCCATTTCATCTCTCAGTTTAGGGAACAGTTAGAAAACAAATGCTATACGGAAGTGTTTGTTCTTTGAATACTTAATTAAAAGGAATTCTTCAAGTTTATCTTTAGAAATTGTACACCTACCCAAGAAATATTTCAAAAAGATATCTAGGAATTTATTCACAAGTCAAAAATATTTGAAATATAAGTTCACACACATGTATATACATGTGAAAACACACTGACATTACTTCGAAAGAGAATTCAGAATTGCCAGCAACAGAGCTATACATACAATATGTGATAGCATACAATTGATCATTAGGAAGAGATTTTCTTATGTTATAGCATTTAAAGCATATATTTCTATGTATTATTTAAATTGTTAATGTGAATATATACATAATCATTGTAGCATATCATGTAATCATTGTAGCATATCAGGTTGCCTTTAAAAATAAACATGAAAAAAATAAACCCTCAAGTTTCTTCCTGGCCACATAATCACTGTTGGCATTCCTAAGGTAAAAGTAAAACATACAACTTTAGACAAAGTCAATTAAGTAAAGGCATTAAGTAGAAAAATACATTCCATTTGCTCCCTTCCACCTCTTCCTACTAATTCATTTCCTTAGGATAGCCATTGTTAGACTGTTCTTCAAGGAAAAAAACAATCAATTTGAAGCATGAGAAGCATGTGAGTCACATTAATGCAATGACTCATGTGTTAGAACATTCATCTGTCCAGAGACTACTTTCTCCCTGTTCCTTCAAGAAGAAACCACTATCATAGATGTCCCAGCATAAATAAAAAGCAGAAAATTGGTGGAATAGGGAAAACAGAAACCATATAAGTAGATGCGGGCATTGTGATGACAGAAAAGACAGAGAGAGGGGAAAGACTTGGAGAAAAACATTTTTTTAATTATCCTTGCAAATGTCATTGTATTTAACCATTTCAATTCTTGAGGGATGATAGTCCTGAAATGGAATGACGTTTTGCTGTGTTCTCTGTAATCTCTCAAAGGAGACAGCCCCGCACCCTGTGAAGTGCAGACATCACCACGTGCAAGCACCTGGTTTCAAGTCCCTGCTCTTCCCTGCAGTGGGGAAGCTTCACAAGTGGTGAAGCAGGCCTAGAGGTGTCTGCCTGTCTCTCCCTCTACGTCCTCTCCTCTCTGTTTCTACCTGTCCTATTAAATAAATAATTAATAAATAAATAAATAAATAAATAAATAAATAAATAAATGGAAAAGGGAAGAAAAGGAAAGAGTGCCACCAGGATTGGTGAATTTGTCAGGCAAGCACTGAGTCCCAGCGATAAAACCTCACAGCAGTTGAGAGAGAGAGAGAGAGAGAGGAGACAGAAATATGTAATGTGTGAAATTAATTTGGAGAAGGACCAGTTAACTGGAAACTGCATTTTTGTGAAACACCTATTCCAAAAGACACTGGATAGATGAGTTGGTTTTGGACAGAGATCTCCTTGCCCTTTGCTTTCAGAAAACCTCATACGGTTTTTCTTTAACCTCTTTTAGGCACATTCACTACTTTCCAGTTGGCACCGCCCATCCTAGGAGAGAAAGTTGTTGCAGCTTTGCCCAGGATGTCAGTTGGAATCAGGCCCGAGTTTTGATTCTGACCTCATCACCACCTTGCTAAATGACCTAGGGGGGTTATTTAACCTCACCTGGAGAGAGAGAGAGAGAGAGGGAGAGAGAGAGAGAGAGAGGGAGAGAGAGAGAGAGAGAGAGAGAGAGAGAGAGAATCTGCAAGGGTGGCTGCAGAAAGTCATGCCAACACCTGGCACATAGACATCTGCAGGTGAAGGCTACCTGCTCAGGTGGTGGTGATGGCAGGCCCACTTTGTTTGCTTTTCAGATTTAAAATACAAAGGAGGAGTCCACGCACCGCTGCCTTTTATTGTTTTCTGCTAGTCTAAAACCAGGTCTGCTTGTCTCCATCAGATCCAGCCTCTGTGGTCAGACTAGAACAGGCCTACTCCAGAGTCTGCGTTAGTGCAGTCTGCGTTAGTCACTCTCCTGTGACATGCAGCGGTGTCTTCAGAGTGGATGGCAGGCAGCCTTCTTGCTGTCTGCCACTTGCATCTGTGAGACTAACAAAATGTTACAGAACGGGAACCAAACGCCTCTTGTTTTCTCCTGACTCACCCTGCAAAGACAAGGTGGGGTCCTTTCTGAGGTCACATTGTCTGCTCTGACCCACCCGTGACCTCCAGGCATCCTAAATGCCTTTGAGCAGCTTTCCTTCCATGGCCTGTGTCTGGCTCCATTGGCTGGGCTCCGGTTTGCGTGGGATTCCCTCTGTCTAGGGTACACTCCAGCTCCTGTTCTTCCTTCCCACTGAGTTTATTGAGACAGTGACCATGGCAGTAGTGTTCACGAGACATGATAGTAGCTTAGTGAATGTTATTTCCTCCTCCCTCCTGCCTCCCCAGCCATTCTGTAGCCACGGTCTGCTGAGCCCAGTAGAGCCTTTTCAGTCAGCTTGGACTCTTGATGGATAGCCTCCATTTCCGTGTAGCACAGAGGACATACCAAGTAAATGGATGAGAGACATCCTATCTGCCAGGCCTGGGCGGTCCCAAACTGAGTTTTCCCAGTAAGTAAGCCTTTGAACCAAGAACAACAACATGAATCATGTCTTGTACTGTGATTTAAAGCCCACTCATAGCACATTCTTTGAAAAAAAAATTATGTTCATTTATTGGATAAATGGAGAGAGAAGGGGAGAGATAGAAGGGGGAGAGAGAGAGAGAGAGAGAGAGAGAGAGACTTTCACTCATGAAGCTGCCCCTTTCCCACCCTAGCCCCTGTAGGTGGGGACCAGCAGCTTGAGTCCAGCTCCTTGGCATGACGACATGTGCACTCAACCGTACACACCACCTCCCAGCCCTAGTAGCACGTCCTGAAACATCTCACTGTGGTGTCCTGCAGATTCCTCCTCCAGGATGGCTGAGGTGTACTGGTCTTCCAGCTGTTGGGTGTTAGCAGCTGATAGCTTTCATGAGCTACACCCTGGAAAGCACCCACAGCTGAAGAGAGCTGCTTTGCTCAAGGTCATAGCCCTACCCCAGGGAGTACCTCCAGTCCAGCGACTAGTCTGACACGACAGCAAAAGGGCTGTTCCCTGTTAGCGAGCATAAATCAAACCACCATCCACTGTAAGGAAGCAAAGATGTTTATTGACGAATTGCAATCCGGGCCGAGATGGTGACTGGTGTTAGTCTACCAAGCTCGGCCCCGAACAGGGCTCAAACCATACAATTTATAGGAATTCAGACTACACTCAGGGAGGGGGAGCACATCACCTTATCAACCTACATCCAATAACAGGCTATAGCAAACACAAGATCCAATCATTTCAAACTTAGCAAAAGCATGATCCATTCAAAGCAAAGCACGGGCTAGTTTCAAATATAGTAAGATCACACAACCAATAGAATTCAACCAGGCACATCCTCCTGCCATCGGCTATGACCACCCATCCGGTAGACAGCACACCACAAAGTCTGTTCAAAGGTCCTGATATGGCTTGTCCCCATGTAGGGTCCTTCGAACAATGGGTGGCCTTCACTGATTAGGTCCTGATAAGGCTTGTCCTCAGGCAGGGTCCTTCGAACAATGGGTGGCCTTAACTGATTAGGTCCTGCTTATTCAAGGGGGAAGAGGCAAGGAATTTTACACCTCATACTACAAGCAACTCATACTAAAAGCACTTAACAAACAACTGCATAAAAAGGGAATTTCAAGGCTACTGCCTTTTACATTCCCCTCGCCTCAAAACACCCAACTGTGAATGGCCACCCAGGCCCAGATTCTCTAGAGGCAACTGTAAGGCAGCTCAGTGTCTCCCTCGGCTCAGCACTGCTTCTTTAAGCCCTCGGGCACTAATCTTGCGAGCTCTCTCCCAAAACATTCCTGCTCACATGTCTTTCTCTCGCAGTTTGTTTCTCAGAAATGATCATTCAAGATGATCAATTTTAAATTGCCAAGTATTATGACATATTTTCTGAAGCCACTTCTGACATGCACCTAGTTTCCATTTATATCCAAACATGGAGGAACAAGGTCTACATGGAGTGACCTTCTACTACCTATAGAAAGCTCTGCCCAGAACTGTGGACGGGGGCTGACCACACGGGCTCAAAATATGAATTCGAATGTTCTGATTTCTTCAAGTAAACAGACTGAGGATGGAGATATATATATATATATATATATATGGATAGTTGGAGAAAAATGAAGGTAGATTATCCATGTGTGCAATTCAAAAAGATAGAAAATATTAAAACATACCTGAGAGTGTAAATGACTTGATACAAAGAGTGAATTAATAACAAAAAAAAAGTGAATCAGTGAAACTGGACTATGATTTTTGTATGTTTTAAACACATTTATCTTAGAAAGAAAGACCAAAACATACTCCAGCGCATGCTGTGTCCCTGGATCAAACTCTGGCCTCAAGCCCTGGGCCTCATATAGGAAGTCCTGCTCTCTAACCATTAAGCTACCTCCCAGGCCACACAATCATTTTTTTTTCTATTTTTATTTTTATTGTGAAAATAATGTTTTACAGGATAGTTGTCTCACAGGTACAATTTTTCATCTCAGAATATATGCTGACATATCTCCCCACCACCACCAGAGATGTCCTCTGTCTCCACCCTCGAGCACTGAGCTCGCCAACCCCTCTCCACAGTGTCTTCAGGTCAGCTGATAACCAGCAAGGCTTTACACATGCTTCACCCTGTCTTCTTCCTTGCCTTGTGTTTCTTAAATCCCACACATGAATGAGATCATCCAGTGTTTATCTTTCTCCTGCTGGTTTATTTCACTTAGCATAACTCCCTCCAATTTTTAAAGAAGGTTCTTAAAAAAAAAAAAAAACAACAGTAAAAACAGCTCAACATTTAGCAGACTGATGAAGAATAAAAGAGGAAGTCACCAATCACTGCAAAATAAAGATGTAGAAGGGGTTAATTTTCCTTAATTATGAGACCAATGTGTATGATTTATAGCAATAAATGGAAATCTGGACATTTTCTGTTGTTGGCATAAAAGTTACCACAAACTCAGTGGCTTAAACACTACAAATTTATTAACAGTTCTGTAATTTAGAAGTCTCCCCAAGATAAAAGGCAAGATGTCAGGAGACTCTGGGTTTATTTGCCCCATTTGGCAGGGTTTAACCCTGATGTCTGTCTGTAGGACCAGGTTCCCACCTCTCTACTTGTTGTCAGCTGAGAGCTATTCCTAGCTTCTAGAGGATGCCTGCCGCACTGGCTCACAACTCTCTTCCTAATCTTCAAGATCTACAGTCCCAGCTGGAGCCCCTCTTGTGTTTCAGCTATCTCTTTTCTCCTCCTCAGTCTCATCTTTCCATTCCAGTAAGGACTTGTGATTACATTGGCCCACTGTGAAAATCCACCTAGAGCTGTTAGCTTTAATCTCACCTACAAAACCTGTTTTGTTATGTCAGGTAACATTTTTCTACCTGCCATTTCTGGCTTTGTGGGATAAGATAGGAATTGTCAAAGTCGACCTAACATGAAGTAGAAAATTTTCATGGAGGACTTACCATAGGAAAAAATCTGAAGAGTCATCATGGTGATGCCTTTAAGTGGCCATCAGCACTGGACAGTAGTATTGGCGGGTGGCCCAGTTTTGAAAGAACAAATCAATTCATTTGTTTAACTTAGAAAAACAGTTTCTGTTGAAAAAAAAAATCTTCATTTAAATTAAATTAATTTCCCATTTTGTCTTGTGGGGGGGGGAAGCCATGTTACTGCCAACAGATATACTATGTTTTTTTACATTTATCTTTTCCCCCCTACAAATTTTTAAAAGTAATCTGACAGTCAAAGCTATGTAAACATTGTTTTAGAGACATCTTCCATCACTCCAATGCAGTAAAAGTCACTGACTTGAGGAGCATTCCAAGGAGCAACGTGACTCAGGCAGTGACTCAGGCAGGTAGAGTACAAGACTAGCACACATAAGATCCCAGTTTGGACACAGTAAATATATATATATATATATATATATATATATATATATATATAATCAGAGTGGTGCTCTGGTCTCTCTATCTACCCCCCCCCTCTCTCTCTCTCTCTCTTTTTCTCTTTCTCCCTACCTATTTATCACTCATATAGTTTTCTAGTATATCATTTTGAGTAAGAAGAAATGCCTTCCTAAAAACAGAAGCCATGAAGTGTGAGCTATCTCCCAGCTCCTCAGACAATGGATTTTCAAAAATAACACAAACAGCTCAAGCCATTAAATAAGTGTGTGTGTGTGTGTGTGTGTGTGTGTGTGTGTGTGTGTGACTTCAGCACAATTTCTTTTTAAAATTCAGAAAAGGAGGGAAACACCAAAACACAACTACATCATTCATGGCATTTTCTAGAAGCTAGACTTGATTTACTATGTGTTATAAGTGACTAAACCCAGGACCCCATACACAGAAAATAATGTGCTTATAGGCTCCCCACTTTTTTTCATTTTAAAGGATATCATTAGGAAACTGAAAAGCAATGTACAAAAATTTGCAAAGTATGAATCTGAAAAGGGACCTGTAATATATGAAGAACTCCTAACCTCCACAAAATGATAAATAACCCAGTATACAAACTGAGCAAAGAATTTGAATAGACTTTTCTCCCCCAAAGATACACAAATGTCTATAAGCACTTGAAAAAAAATACTCAGCATCACTAGTCATCTGCAGTGGTAAAATGCAAATCCAGATTACAATGAGGTACCACTTCATACACATTAGGATGACTGGAAAAAGGCAGCCAGTCATAAATGCTGACACAAATGCAGAGAAATTGAGACCCACCTTCAGTGTGAGTCAAGTGTATGAGAGAGTGTAACCACTTTCAAAAGCGAGTTAGTGAGCAGTTACCATGTCACTTACTCATCAGTTTCTTCAGTAGGTATTCACCCAAAAGAAATGAGAGCTTATATCCACTCCAAAATTATACACCAGTATTCACAGCAACATTATTCACAGTGACTAAGAAAGTAATATAGGCTACGTGCCCATCAATAGATGAACGGACAGACAGGGTGAGCTAACACATTGGAGCAATGCTTGGTAGTAAAAGGAAAGGAAGTACTAATAAGCAGCACAGCATGAAGGAATCTTGAAAACATCGTGCCGGCTAGACGTCTAGTCAGGCATAGAAAGCCATATATTGCACTATGCTAATTATGTGGCAATAGTCAGAAAAGGCAGATTTATAGAGAGAGGAGACCTGTGGTCTCCAGGAACTACAGGGAGAAAAATACTGGGAGGGTTCATTAACTGGAAGAGAATTTCTTGTTAAGGGTGATAAAAATATTCTAAAACTACATGATGATAGTTGTAAACTTATTTGAAAGCTCACTAAGTTACATATTTGTAAAAAGGTGAGTCTTAGGGTTGGGTGGAGGTGCACCCAACATGTTACATGTGCCAGAAGCCGTGTTCAAGCCCACGGCCCCTACGGGCAAGGGGAGTGTTTTGTGAGCAGTGAAACAATGCTGTGGATGCCTCTCTTTCCCCCCTCCCCTACTCCTCTCGATTTCTCTCTGCTTCTACTAGAATGAAAGGAAGGAAAAAACGACCATTGAAAGCACTGGACTCATTGTACGGGCACCAGACCCCAGAGATAATGCTGTTGGCAATAATAACAGTAGTAATAATAGTAACTTTTGAAAGGCGGTGACTCACTGGCAGAATGGAGGACTAAGTAATATGCACAAGACCTGGTGTCCTGTCCCCAGCGTGACACTCGTCAGAGTGACACTCCAGCTCTTCCTCTCTCTGATATTTTACTGCAGTTATTATTTTGATAAAAGCAATATTCACCTTTAATCAGTTTATAGTGAGAGTAAACCTGTGCTGGTGGCATACTCTTGAAAAACAAAGACAGTCAGTGGTTTATTGATATCTTTTTCAATTCCAACGTTCAAATCGAGATCATTGCCGTTAAGAAATAGCCCAGGGAAGTTAAGGCCTGCAGCCTTGGAGGTGGGTAAGGGACAGTGGAAGGCAAAGCAGGGTAGGGGCGACTGTAGACACTGAAGGAAACAAACCAGCTGTTCTCTAGGCGTTGGGAACTCTTCTCTCATTCCCTCACCTCAGGGCAACGCCACTAACCTGAGGGTCAGCTCAGAAGCAACCACTGCATGCTTGATTTTGCAGGATGCAGAAACCTGAAATGCTTTAGAAGTACAAAACGCTTTCTAGGCAGTAACAAAGAATGAGGAAGAGGAAGAAACAGGTTTGGGATGGAGTCAAGTTATCCGAGCATGACAGAGACCTCAGAGTAGCCTGCAAATTCAGGAACCCAAGGTTCCCGCTAAGACCCTGTTTCAGGTTAAAGTCGATAGGCCCTTACTAGCCGGGGGGGACAAATGCGAACTTGCTTCAAAATAAGCAACATTAACATATCATTTATATAATATCAAATCCATCTTTTTTGAAAGTGCATATAATTGTGTTTTTATATGTTCACAGATTCAAAACTATTACCACTAAATTTTTGAACATTTGAAGTTAAAATTGACTCTTTGTTTCCTGTTGCTAGTCTGTAAATCTTAGTTTTGTCTGTTTTATGACCATTGCTTATACTGAGTTATGAAATTCTGCTTACTTAGGGTTTTGCAGTGGCAAAAATAGATTTTCCTACTTTTGTTACTTATTCCCCTTTATTCCATCCCTAATTTTATTCTCAACGTAGAAGCTAATACTGTCTTTTAAAAATTAAGTCAAGTCATGACACGGCTCTGTTCAATTCTCTAAGACTTCCAGTGAATACCTTTCTCAGAGTAAATGCAACCAACACTGTCTCCAAATCTTCACCTGACTTGCCCCCCCCCCCTCCAGCTTCTAGACTTTTAGACTTCCTCCCTCTTCATCTCCTGCCTCTCTCCTCCTCTTTTGCTGCAGCCATACTGGCTGCCCTACTATTTCCTGGGCACCCAAAGCTTCTGCCTTGAAACCGTGGCACTTGCTGGTCCTCACAATATCCGCAAAACTGGTGTTTCATCTTCTTCAAGGCTTTGCTCAAATAAATGTCAGTGGATCTCAGTTCTCAGCGACAACTTCCTTCTCTGACCATCTTGTCGTAGATTGCAGTGCCTCCATTTGATGCTCACCTTCTCCCTTCCTGCTTTATTTTTCTGTGCTTACTACCATGCACTTGTTTGTCTATTGCTAAACTGGTGGGTAGAGTGTTGTTGTTGTTATTGTTGGTTTTAGTTTCCACTGTCTTCCCGCACCCCTGAGGGCATGCACTTACTAAACCTTCTGATTGTTGAATGATCCTCAAGTCCCCATAACTATCTTTTTTTAAAAAAATATTTTATTTTATTTTTTTTTATTCCCTTTTGTTGCCCTTGTTGTTTTATTGTTGTAGTTATTATTGTTGTTGTCATCGTTGTTGGATAGGACAGAGAGAAACGGAGAGAGGAGGGGAAGACAGAGAGGGGGAGAGAAAGACAGACACCTGCAGACCTGCTTCACCGCCTGTGAAGCGACTCCCCTGCAGGTGGGGAGCCGGGGTTCGAACCGGGATCCTTATGCCGGTCCTTGTGCTTTGCGCCACCTGAGCTTAACCCGCTGCGCTACAGCCCGACTCCCCCCATAACTATCTTATGAGCCTTTCCCCATGAAGCAAGACTTACTGTAGCCCTGACTATCTATTCCCTCTAGCTGCCTTATGCTTCCAGATGTCTCAATGAAAAGGCACTTTAAGAGTGAGCTACGACCACTGTAATGAGGGAAGATTGAGAAAGGGGTCCTGTTAGCCAGCACCTTGTCAGCACCTTGTCCAAATGCTTCTATCAGAGACAAGGGCAGCCATAAACTATCTCATCTACCCTGAGTGAGAAGGGAAGAGGCTCTCTTGAAAATCCACTGAATGATACAGAGTCTGTGATGCGCATAATATAATGTGCAGTGCAGTCATTTCTGGGCTCTATTTAATGATTTACATACTTATTTTGAGAGTGGAGCGAACAGGACCCAGAGCACTGCTCAGCTTTGTGATGCTGGTCATGTCCTCTGGGGGTCGGTCTCAGGCATCAGCAGATCGGAGCTTTCACGGCTTGAGCTGTTTTCTCAGCCTGTGATCTATGCTATTGAGGATGATTCCATTAGTGAGGAAGAGCTCAGACATTTAATCTGTGATTTCTAAAAATTGAGGCTTTCCATTTTTTAACGTAGACAGCATTAGGGCAATTCTATAAATTACATGTGGAAAAATATAGCAGTACTTCATGTCTAATGGCAGTTATCTGATGCATAGAAATGCTTGTGTTTTAGTATTTTGCAGTCTTATTATGTTGGCTATGTGAACCAAAAGATGGAATTGATTAGTTATTAAAATCGGCATATCTTAAGTGAAAGTGCCCAGTGTTTTATTACTGATAATTGGTTTTTCTTACAGGACAAGGTTCTAAAAACATCAGTTCATCTCCAAGCATTGAGAGTTTGCCTGGAGGAAGAGAATTCACTGGCTCTCCACCTTCCTCAGCTACTAAGAAAGATTCCTTTTTTAGTAACATCTCCCGTTCTCGCTCACATAGCAAAACTATGGGCAGAAAAGAATCTGTAAGTATTTAAAGATGCTTTTCTCTTTGCCCTTCATTTCCCTCTAGATTGCTGCATTTCCTAAAGTGTCTGTATCGTCTCATTTTTATAAAGCTCTTAAACTGTTTATAGAATAAGTTGGATTGTTTTTATTAAAGTATCTAAATGTTAACACTATTATTCGCAATATTTTAAAGCTGTGATCTATGTAACACTGGAGGGTGGGGCAGCATAAATTAAGGTAATTGGGGGGGGCTGGGAGATAGCTCACCCAGCATAGTGCACACCTTACTGTGCTTGAGGTTCTGGGTTCAAGCTCCGGTACCACCTAGGAGTTCCAAGGTGCCGAGGGGAGCTCAGTGAATAGTGGGATGTGCTGTGGTGGCTCTCGCTTTCACACCCTTTCTCTCGAAATAAAGCAGACCCTAGGGAAGGCACTCAGCACAGGCACCAGGGCCTGCCTTCATTCCCAAGCACAGCAGTAAACAACAAACCAGAAGCCAGATCCATATTTCAGCTCACTGTTCTTCTGTGGCTGTCTTTGTGCTTCCTCTCTGAAGTCTAATAAGTAACAGCAGGGGCCATGCAGTGACACCACCAGTTGAGCACGCACATTACCATGCTTGAGGGTCTGGGTTCAAGCCCTTGGTCCCCACTTGCCCCCAGTTGAGCACGCACATTACCATGCTTGAGGGTCTGGGTTCAAGCCCTTGGTCCCCACCTGCCAGGGGCAAAGTTTCATGAGTGGAGGAACAAGGTTCTTCTCTTTCTCTCTTGCTGTCTCTCTCCCCCTTTCTCTCTGTCTCTATTTAATAAATGAGTTTCTGCTAACCACTGGGAATCATGAAGTTATTCTGCAGGCACTGGTGCCCCAGAGATAATCCTAGTAGCATAAATAAATAAATACCGAATAATTTATTGAGAATGAATAAACCAGTTGCTGAGTCTTAAGATTTTTCTCAAAAACTAAAACTGGTGCATCACTGTGCATGAAGAATTGCATGGGCGGAAGCTTCACTATCTGGGAAGCAGTCGTTCAGGTACCTCTCTTTCTCCCTCCCTCCCCTCCCCCTTCTCTACTTCTCTCTGTCCTGTCAAATTAAAGAGGAGGAAAACAAAAAGGAAAGGAAAGGAGAAATGGCCACAGGATGGCTGGAGTGGTCATGCAAGTTGTAGACTATGTGTCGAAAGTGGTAAAGGCCCAGCAATAACTTTGGTGGTTAAAAAAAAAAAAAAAGAAAGAAGAAATTAAAAGTAAATACTTTACTAATATCTTTAAAACATTATACAAGTCCCGTTACAGTAATGACTATTGGTAAGTTGCTGCCTGACGCCCTTTGCTCACTACTCAGAACGGCATAGCTAAAGCCTGTCAGCTACCTTAGACGCACGGCTGTCGGGGCCGAGCAGTGGTGCAGCCAGCAGAGCTCACACACCACCAAGCACAGGGTCCGGGCGAACTCTGCTCCCCACCTGCGGGGGGAGGAAGCTTCAGGAGTGGGGAAGCAGGTCTGCAGGCAATTATCTTTCTCTCTCTGTCCCCCACCCCTTCCCAGTTTCTCTCTGTCCTATCTAATAAAAAATAGGCAAAAAAAAAAAAAAAAAAAAAAAAAGGTCATTGAGAGCGGTGGATTAGCTGTGCCGGCACCAAGGGAAAAAGAAAAAAAAAGTAATATGGGCGTGTCAAAATTTTTATGTCAACTTCACAGAAACAGTTATCCACGTTTCACAGGTAGCTTATCACCAATATTCTCATTTGAATCATTCATCTGCTTACTGGAAGATATAAACATGAGGTATTACAGAAGAAAAAAAAAGTTCTGGCTTTTGTATAAATGGGGCTAAATCAAAAAGAAAAATATTAAAAAATAAAAAATAAAACCTTTGAGAGATAAAGATCTAAGATGCACAGAGTAGATAATAGCATGGTATCTGTCTGTATGCTGTGTATGGCCTTGGGCAAGATGTTTGAGTTCTTTAACATTAAGCACCTCACCTGTAAATTAAATATACTTTGCTCGCTGAAGGAAGAGTTCACTAAATCTTCTCTTAGGGTCACTTTCAGTTCATAAGAGCTAGAATTCTAAGGTTTGGAAGAGTGAAAAAATGGATTTTTTGTTTAAAAATGGCAGTTCTGTTGCAAGAAGATAGCAGTTCCTCCCATAGCTACACTCAAAACATAGTAAGCACCAGTGAAGGTAAACCCTCAAGGAATAAGACAAGGCAGAAGACAGAATACTTGTTACTGGAAAGCAAGATAGCAGCCTAAGAAAGCTGAACCCTAGAGCTGAACCCTACATTAGTCTATTAAAACCAACAAGCACGTTGATTCTGATTTTAAACTCTTCTAGATGCTCAGTAACTGGAAAAAAAAAAATTAAGTCTACAACTGAAGGCATGAGAATTGTTCGACCTGTCTTCAAGCAGCAGTTAGACCCATGCATGAGGTCCCAGGTTCAACCCCTGGCAGTGTATATGCCAGTCTTGTGCCCAAGTTGAAAGTCATTCTGCTTGCTTTCTCTCTTCCTCTTAAAAGTCAAAATAAACTTACTTTAAAAGGAAAAACCATTATATTTCCTTACTCTACCAGCAGTTTGAAGATTTAATTCTCTGCCAAGTGCCAAACACAGTGTTTCTAAACTATGGAAGGAAGATGTGGTATATTTGAGGATAGAACTATGCTACTGAAAAGGGCAGGAAGAATATACTTAGATACTGAGTTTGATGTCCCCAGGTCAGACCTCACTTGCTTTCTAAAACACCAACATATATAACCCTCAGGGACGAAATTCAAAAGATTTTCTTTAGGCATAAGTTTCACACACATACACACACACACACACACACACACACACACACACACACCCCTTAGAGTACAAGACAGAAATGGAAAGTGAAATAAAAGGATATAAGAATATTAAACATGTAATTTAACTTCCAAACTGAGTTCAGAAAAAGAAAACAAAGCATGAAAGAAAATAAAACTACAATTCAGTAAATGTCTCTACTGATGAAAGACTGAAAAATCAAATTGAAAAAGTTCATAAAATGTCCTATACATATAAAAATAAACCTCCCAGAATTCTGAAAACAAAAGGCATAGCCTACAAACTTGTCAGGGAACAGGGATTGTCACCAAGATCATGAATTAAAATAGCTATAGATTTTTTTTTCCTCCAGGGTAATTGCTGGAGCTTGATGCCAGCACTACAAACCCACTGCTTCTGCCAACCATTTTTTTCCATTTTGTTGGGTAGGATAGAGGGGAATTGTTAGAGGAGGGGGAGAGGGAGAGGGAGAGGGAGAAAGAAAGACACCTGCAAACCAGCTTCGCCATTTGTGAAGCATCCCCACTGCAGGTGGGGAACGGAACTGGAACCTGAATCTTCAAGCAGGTCCTTGCCTTAGTGCTGTGTCCGCCTCACTGGGTGTGCCGTGCATGGCCCATCGCTACAGATTTTTCATAGCAACACCAGAAGCGAAACAGTGGAGCAGTGCATTCCAAATTCTGAGAGGAAATGAAGCTGTTCTATCATACAGACACAAACTCCCAGCAAAAGATCATGATAAATGATATAACAGAGTCTGGATTTGAAGTTCGATACATTAATAAGCCTATATTAACTATTAATACTTAACAAAATTGTGGTAAGATTCTATTGAGAAACTGAGATGATCACCTAAATCTGTATCTTCCATAGTGCAAAAAATTCTCAGCTAGATCTAGAAGTAGCAACATTAAGCTAGTGCTTTAAAGCAGGGAAAAAATTGATAAAATGTTTGAAAGTAATTGCTTCTGGAGAGCAGGAAATAGAGGGCAGGGCTGTATAGAACTATGTGACTTTTCTGTTATATATATATAACACAGATTAAAAATAATAACTAGAATTTATAACGAATAGGATGTATTGGCATGATACATCAGAGGAGGAGCCCTCATCTGCTTATACAAAGAGCATGTCTATAAAGAACCAGAGCAAGGGAATAGCAAATGAGACAGACATATGGAATCATGTTTCATTTGTGTTCTAGCATTTTTGGTGGCATATGGATTAGTCTATAACACCAATTAATTACTTTTCTTTACAGTGATACTGTAACTTAAAACTGAGAAGCTGAACAAAAATAGAAATAGAGTAAGACTAACTCTCAATATAGACCTTCTGTGAACCAAGAAACCTTATGCCAAATTATTATTTTAATATAGTTCCTAAGTTGTGGGAAGTAAGCTATCAGGAATTTTCAAGGGAAAGCCTACGACTTTCTAAGTAATAGGTTATTATCGTATGGATTCATACATTGCAGTCATTGCTCTTTGCCAAATAATTCTAGGCTCACCCCCAATTCTGAGCACCTAACAGGGTTGTTCCACCTTGTCCCCTGTCATCTGTCAAAGCCATGTGCCTAGTTCACAATGAGTTACGTGGAAATGATATGTATTTCTTGCTACTGCATGACCTTCCAAAGTTCATTCTCCCTCTCTCTCTTTCTCTCTCTCTATTCCCAGAACATTTTGGCATGATACAGAGGTGTGATTCAACATCTTTAATCAAATCCAAGATTTTTTTTCATTTTTATTATCATTTTAAATTTGTCTTTTATTTATATGTATATAATTTTATTAGTGATTTAATATGATTAACCATATTAGATAATAGGGGTACAGTTCCACACAGTTCCCACCACCAGAGTTCCGTGTCCTATCCCCTCCATTGGAAGCTTCCCTATTCTTCATCCCTCTCTGGGAGCATAGACCAAAATTCTTTATGGGATGCAAAAGGTGGAAGGTCTGGCTTCTGTAATCACTTCTCTGGTGAACAGGGATGTTGACAGGTCGATCCATACCCCCAGCCTGTTTCTACCTTTCCCTAGTGGGATTGGGCTCTGGAGAGGTAGGGTTCCAGAATACATTAGTGAGGTCTGCCCAGGGAGGTCAGGATGGCAACATAGTAGCATCATCAACTTGGTGGCTGACAGGCAGTGAGATATAAAGCAAATTGGTCAATAAACAGGACCCAAAGGTATGAATAGAGCAAATGAAACTAGGTGTCCATATGTGGGAAGAAGCTAGGAGTCTATTTTAAGGTCTGTTCCATGTGACCCATGACCTTAGTTTCTTACATAGCAAGTTGCCAAAAAGGGAACCAGAGGCCTCCAGTACCTTAAACTAAATAATACCTTTGGGATTTCAATAATCAGCTGACATTTTAAAAGTTACTCAGGGACGGGAGTCGGGCAGTAGCGCGGTGGGTTAAGCACATGTGGTACAAAACGCAAGGGCCGGCTTACTGATCCAGGCTGGAGCCCCCAGCTCCCCACCTGCAGGGGAGTCACTTCACAAGCAGTGAAGCAGGTCTGCAGGTGTCTGTCTTTCTCTCCCCCTCTCTGTCTTCCCCTCATGTCTCCATTTCTCTCTGTCCTATCTAACAACTAACAACGACTACAACAGTAATATTAAAAAAAAAAAAAGGGCAAAAAAAGGGAAAATAAATAGATAAATATAAAAGAAAGTTTTTATAAAAAGTGACTCAGGGTCAAGAAATTGTTGGAGACCTGCAGTGGCACACCTAGTTAGGCGCACAAAGATCTGGGCTCGAGCCCCCAGTCCCCACCTGCCGGGGAGAAGCTTTGCAAGTGGTGAAGCACGGATGCAGGTGTCTGTCTCTCTCCCTCTCCATTTCTTCTCCCTTCTCAATTTCTCTCTGTCTCTACCTAATAGTAGATAAATAAAGATTAAAAATTCATTAAAAATTGCTGGTTTCAGTTAATAAAGGGTTAAAATAGAAGTTAAAACAAAGGTGTTTAACACCTAAATGTGGTAAATTCTGCTTACATTGGCTCTCATCTTTGTGAAATGATTTTTCCTGTTCAAAAGTCACCAATTTTGTTCATTGATTTAGCATTGATAACAGCGTTAAGATTTTACAGTTATAGTTTTCTTAGTGTGTGTGTGTATGTGTGTGTGTGTGCACAACTCATTGTTCCTACCACCAGACTTCCTGTGCCATCACACTGAAAGTCTCTACCTTCCTCTCCCACTGTCTTTCCCTTTTTCTTTTTGTGTTTTTGTTTGTTGTTTATTTTGTTGATTGGTTGGTTGACTAGCTAGTAGGTTTGGTTGTTGTTGTTGTTGTTGTTTTTGTCACCAGGGCTTCATAATTCTGGGCTTAATTTTTCAGCTAGAGGAAGGGGGAGGGGCACCGTACCATAGTACTGAAGCTTCTCCCAATACAGTAAGGCCCAAACACTAACTTCAATTGTGTTCTTGGCAAAGCAGCACACTACTCAAAGTTCCTTCCCTGAAACTTGCTTTTTTGCTTATTTTACCTAGCATAGTCATTCCAGCTCCATCCATCTACCCATCTTGTTTGGAATCACACAGTATCATTTTTCAGAAATGAGGGTATAAAATCACATATATCAGGTGACAGAACTCACTGTCACCCAGTGTTACCTTTTGATGCATCCTGGACAACCTCCCTGTAGTTCACAAGCTATCTCCTGTAAAGAAAGACAGATGGCAGTTATTCTTGTTACTGTCTACACTTTGGCTATAAGTCTTTGAAGAGATAACAGATCAACCCATTTGGCCCCTGTGACATGTCAGAGCCACATGACTGTTTCACAGTCAGTGTAAGTCTATCTAAAAAATACTCCTTTTCCTGAAACGCAAACAACTAATAAGAAGTTTTGACAGCTGGAGACCAGACCTAACTGAAGCTCAGCCCGTTGCATGGAGGAGCCTGTACAGCAGCGGTGTCTGTCCCTCCAGCTCTCCCAGCCGCTCCGCCTCTCACCCTCTGTTGGGGGGAAAATAGTCCAGTGGGAATGGTGAAATTGTGCAGGCCGGCACAAAGACCCAATGAAAACCCTGGTGGTAATAATTAAATACTTAAAAACAAAAGCTTTAAACATTGACCTCTTTTGACTAGCACTGCTGTTTTGATAACTGACATTTATTTATGAAAAACAGATTATTCCCTGAAGAGCCCTTAGGGACTCAACCTAGTTCAAGCCTAAGTTTTAAGAAACTTTGATAGTAGTTTGGTCTTGAAGTAAACAGTGAAAATGTTAGTACTTTCAGTTTTGTATGTTTCATTTTTACATGAGAATGTAATTGGCATTTATTATACTGCTTGGTTTTCTAGAAATCTATTTTAGTTGGTCATTCATCTGACTGCTAAATTATTCTATACTTGGTTTAGCACTGTTAGTCATGTTCAGTGATTGTTGCCAAGTCATTTTCCCAGAATATTTTTCTAAAGTTAAAGAATGGAGAAAAGACTGAATATAAGAAAGTTTCTAAAATGTACTTATCTTTGCAAATAAATCCTAGTATTTAATCATCTAAGTCCATTGCAAAGACTTTTTCGGTTCATACAGTTGAGCACACACGTTTCTATGCAAAAGGACCCGGATTCAAGCCCCCGTCCCCACCTACAGGAAGGCAACTTCACAAGAGGCGGGTCCGTGCTGCTGGCGTCTCTCTCTTCCTCTCCCTCTCCCTCTCCTCAGTTTCTCTCTGCTCTACCAAAGGGGGGCTAAAGGGCTTGTGGGGGGACATGGCCTGCAGGAATAGTTCTGGTGACAGAGAGAAAGAAGAGAGAGGGAGGAATGTGGGGGAAGGAGGAGTGATTTTTTTTTAAATTCTTGATGATCTGAAACATTTTTCTATGTTTTATGATAATTACATTTCAATTTCCAAACATCTAAACTTATCCATGAATCCATGGATCAGAATTCCTTCTGACCCAGTGGAAGTCAGAACTGTCTGAGACGGTGAAGCATCCATAAGACAGACTGCGTGGTGAGAAGCCCATCCCCGTGGGCTCACAGCAGCACTGAGAGGCCCCTCCTGTGTCTCTGCGAGCCCTGCACACACTCACCCTCCACGTCTCGAACATTTACCGTGCTCAGACAACACGGATTTATGTTTGTGACAGCCTATAATCTGCTCATTATTGGGGAAAAAAAATAACCAATGTGTAAGATGTTTGGAAGCAGTCCCATCTTTACTTCTGGAAGTATAGACAACCTGAACACTAGTTAATATTCTAGAAACTGAAATTTAAAGACAACCTGTATTTAATAAAGAGAGGTCCCAATGAGTGTGTTTACAGTGAAATCAGAGAAGGTTCAAGTGAAACACATCAAAGTTTAGTCATTATTAAGCTAAAGAAAACTATAATTCATCAACCTGGAGCCATTATCTGGTTAAGTGCTTCGTGAACGGAAAAGACAATAGTATGGATCCCGAAGACAGGTCAACATGGGCTGCATTGGTGTAGCCAGCTTCCATGTCAGAGACTGGCCGTCGGCCACAAGCTTATCTCTTACCATGTTAAACACGGCCATTCATTTCCATCATGAAGTGCCAACAGCTTCCTAGGAGTGAAGGTAGATGGCGTGTGGGGTGTCAGCAGTGCCTGCAGTTAGAGCACTCCCTCATATTCCCTGATAGGATGTAGGAGAGTTGGAGATAATATCTGGTTGGTTTGGATGGAAATCAGAGAACTTAGTATCTCAAATGAACAGATGTATTGCTCACTCCTTCAGGAAGTGGGGGACCTGAGGTAGGCATGGCTAACGTAGGTGACTCCAGCTGTTTGTTCCTTGACATCTTCTTTGTGCGACCTTTGTGCTGACTGCCTCAGAGGCAAGTGAATCCTGCCATCCCCACCACACACGCACGAGCACACCGACATTTCCGGTCTCTTCGGAGCTTCACCAGCAGACTTTCCCTTCCAGTTCATCGTTTGGACAGAACTAGGCTCTGTGCCACTCCTAAGTCAATCTGTGTTAGAGGAAAAGGCTTAGGGAAACCCATGGCCATGTGAAAAAATAGTGGGAGGACTGTCACAAGACAGTTTGATAAGTGAATTACCTTTAAGGTGCTGACTGCCAAAGTGGCTTCTCTAACCCTTTCCTGAGGCAATTTTGTTTTAAAAGAACCAGTTCTGTTACATAATGATGTTTTTGGTGGAGGGTATTTTTAGGTAGGTTAATTAAAATGGGAACTGGGAAAAGAAATTGAGCTGTGACTTCCCTGCTAGGCCAGAATTTTCCTAGTTATCTGACATTCTCTCCTGTCAACGATGTACAAGATTTCCTAAGAATACATACACAGAAAATGGTAAGATAATGGATTTCTTTATGAACTTCTGGATGGAATTGGAAAACTAATTATAGGATTTTTTCAAATCACAAATATATATATATATTTGTAAGCTATATTTAATAAAAATAGTAATAACTAAATTGAAAGACAACCTTATTTCAATTGCATTCCCGCTTACTATAGTTTACTGGAATGAGTAAACATAAATTAGACATCAACAGTTTTTCTACTTTTTTTTAAGTCTAGTGATAGGAATTATATGGCCAAGTTGAATTCACATTTTCATTTGTTTGTTTATTCATTCATTTGTTTATTGTTATCTCTGTTGCTTTGCCACTCTAGGGTGACTTTTTTCAGAAGTAACAGAGAAGTAGAGACAGAAAACACACACATACACACAGCATTGAAGCTTCCTTCAATGCAGTGAGCAACAGATTAGAACTGTGTGTGTGAGCTGTTTTGCCCGTGTCAAACTCAGATTTTTAAAGCATGACTTTGAGCTCCTTATTCAGTGTTCCATGAACCTAGTTCACAGTCTTTCTGCTGGTGCATCAGCTCAGGCTCAGGGAATGGGAGCCATGTGTCTTTGTAGAAGCACTCCTTGTCCCTGTTTCCACCTTTTCACCTCTCACTTGTTCTCGTCATTACATGGTCAAGAAATGTCACCATCAAAGGGAGGGGCACTAAAGAGCTCTCTGTCTTTGACAACTGAAAGCATGATATTGTCATTAAATTTTTGTAAATAAGCTTTATAGACAACTTTTAAACATCTTTATGGTTCCATAAATTTATTTTTAACCAAAAACTCTGAGGAACCTAGGAAAGCAAAGTGACAAGAAATGGAGTGGGAAAGCTTGACTGTCGTGCTCTTTTTAGGACAGTAAAGACTGGCCTCTGGGCATAGGAGATATTCAGCCCCTCCACTGCTGGGTCTATCCCCTCCACTGTATGTCTTCACCTCTCCCATCTCCATAAAATAAAGATGCCAGACTAGGTCTATGCTGAACACAGCAATGTGTAAGAGAGTTCAAGTGAAACTATCAGAGACATTTGGACTGTGAGAGCCGGGCGGTAGCGCACCCAGTTCAAGTCCCAGGCTCCCCACCTGGAAGGGGTGCCGCTTCATAGTCAGTGACGTTGGTCTGCAGGTGTCTATCTTTCTTGCCTCCTATCTTCTCCTCATCTCTCAATTTCTCTCTGTCCTGTCCAACAACAGCAGCAACAACAATACAACAACAATGGGGAAAAGATGGCCTCCAGGAGCAGTGGACTCATAGTGCAGGCACCAAGCCCCAGAGATAAGCCTGAAGGCAAAAAAAAAAAAAAAAAAAAGAACAAGAGAAACTATTTAGAACTGCTGGCCAGGAATTCTTGTGGGTTTGAATCATGTTAAATTTAATGTGTCACTGATAGCATTTGCATCTTTCCTATGACCTTTTTGGAACTTGACATGTATTTAGTCTTTTAATGCCAAGTTGCCTTGGCGACGATAACTGTGCCCTAAAGCCCACATGTCACAGGAGAAGATATGAGGGTTTGGAGCTATTCTATGCAAACAGGCCAGCCGAGGCCAGACGCCAAATTATGGAGCCTGTTAGGTTGCCCTCTTCTCGTCACCATAGCGTCTCCCTGCCTTCAAATCTTCTGCCACTAGCACCTCATGACTTATTCTTTAAACTCCTCTATTTTTTTTAAAGATTTTCTTAATTTTATTTATTTATTTTCCCTTTTTTGTTGCCCTTGTGTCTTTTTATTGTTGTTGGAGTTATTATTGTAGTTATTGGTGTTGTTGTTAGATACTTCAGAGAGAAATGGAGAGAGGAGGGGAAGACAGAGAGGGGGAGAGAAAGACAGACACCTGCAGACCTGCTTCACCACCTGTGAAGCGACTCCCCTGCAGGTGGGGAGCCAGGGGCTCGAACCGGGATCCTTACGCCGGTCCCTGCGCTTAACCCGCTGCGCTACCGCCTGACTCCCAACTCCTATGATTTTTTAAAACATTTTATTGGGGAAAATAATGGTATACATTGATACAGTTTCCTGTCTTCCCCTATGTTAACTCTTCCAAGAAGCTGTTATTTTTGATGTACTTAATTGCAGAAAAAATGGATTTGAGATTATCAGACAGGCGGCCTTCCTCTGTTCTGGCCTTCAGGCTAATGAACACCTTTTTGGTTGTTCCTCATAGTAGAGCAGCTGTGTCCAGAGGGTCAGTGAGAGATCTGGGCAGCCATATTTGCTGCTGCTTCCTCATTGCCTGAGCCCCATTTCCCCTTCCCAGTCTTCTGCTCCAAAATGCTCCAGGGTTAAGAATTCACATACGGGGGTTAAACGCACATGGCACAAAGCACAAGGACCGGTGTAAGGATCCTGGTGCGAGCCCCCGGCTCCCCACCTGCAGGGGAGTTGTTTCACAGGCGGTGAAGCAGGTCTGCAGGTGTCTGTCTTTCTCTCCCCTCTCTGTCGTCCCCTCCTCTCTCCATTTCTCTCTGTCCTATCCAACAACAATGACAGCAATGACAACAACAATAACAACAACGATAAACAACAAGGGCAACAAAAATGGGGGGAAAGTGGCCTCCGGGAGCAGTGGATTCACAGTGCAGGAACCGAGCCCCAGCAATAACACTGGAGGCAAAATAAAATAAAAAGAATTCACATACGTGGATGTATTACAGGTGGCAGCCACCAGGACATAATACACCTACAGCAAGGGAGGAAAGACAAGAGTTCAAGATGTTCAGAAATGCAGCTTATGCACAAGAGCCTTGCTTAAGGGGGCAGCGGGTGCCAACACCCAGCCTATGCTCTGTTCACTAAGCATTATGATCAGATCCCCAGTCTACATTTGCCTAAAATGGGGACTTTTTTTTTCCTGCCTCTGCACTAAGGTAATATCCATTCCCCAAGTCTTGCTCCCAAATAAAATGACTTTTCCTAACTAGATTAAGTCTGATCAGCACTGCTCCACCATTCATAGAGCTTCCCTGGTGCAGATGCTTCCATGAAGAGCCATTGGCTCCACCCCACATCACCGCTACAAGCTCCACTGTGTACTTTCCAGAGGGAGTTATCGCTTGGCTCTCCCTCTCTGAGTGATTTTGTAAAGCCAAAGCTTGCATATGCATTTGCTTTTCTTTGATTTTTTGTTTTGTTTTTGTTTTTTGCAGAGAGATGGAGAGAAAAAGAGATAGCTGAAAGAGAGAGAGAGAGAGATGTTTTAGTAAAAACCCAAGAGGGAACTACAAAATTCATTTGACCATAAGAATAATGCAAATTTAGTCATTCACAAAGCTTATCATCCGTGCTTGAAGGTTTTTTTTTTCCCTCTGGGGTTATTGCTGGGCTCGGTGCCTGCACCATGAATCCACCGCTCCTGGAGGCCATTTTTCCCCCTTTTTGTTGCCCTAGTTGTTGCAACCTCGTTGCGGTTATTATTGCCATTGTTGACGTTGCTTTGTTGTTGGATAGGACAGAGAGAAATGGAGAGAGGAGGGGAAGACAGAGAGAGAGGAGAGAGAAAGATAGACACCTGCAGACCTGCTTCACCGCCCGTGAAGCGACTCCCCTACAGGTGGGGAGCTGGGGGCTCGAACCGGGATCCTTACGCCGGTTCCTGCGCTTTGCGCCACATGCGCTTAACCCACGTGCTTGAAGTTTTTGCTTGTTTGTTTTGGTCAAATGAATTTAGTTTCCGTCTTCTCATTTTATCGGTTATTTCTGTAAATGTGAACATCTCTTCTAGTACTATTTTTTTTTTACTCATCACCATCACAGAATAGAAAAGTCCCTAATTTTTCTAATAGTTGCAGTTCCCTCTTAACGGTAAAACAGGGCTGCAAATCTCTCTCTCTCTCTCTCTCTCTCTTTCACTCTCTCCCCATCTCCTCCCCCTATTAATTTCTCTATTTATCTATCCAATAAATAAAATATTTTAACAAGTGATATTTTGACTAAGAATAAATGGAGGAATTTGATTATACCACCTTCTAGTGATCCATATATTCAAGAGCTTTAACATCTATAATTTGCATTGTAATATTAGAATAAATAGTGGGAAATGCAGACATACCAGGTGACTTCAAGGTGTTGGGGGTTAACCAAATCTGGAGAAGACGGTCATGACACACTGGGGGTGAACTGGAACTGCAGCAGGGGTCAGAGCTGTGCACATGGCAGTGCTGTGTGCTTGCTGCTTCTCTGGGATCAGCTGCATAGTTTTCTGCATGCACCCAGTGTTTCTTGCAAGTGAAATTGTGTGTAAGTAGACGTGAAATTCATGAAGTGCTCAATTGTGTTCCCTTCCAGCAATCTTGTTGGAACAAACTCGGATTTTCAAAACATGCACTATAACAGAACTGACTCTGTTCTGGGTTTGATATGCAAATTATGAATTTCATGGGTTGAGGGAATAATTATATAGAAAGATTATACTTTCTGACATAAGGCATTTCTTTAACTCATACATGATTTTCATCTTGGATTTGTTCTAGGAGGTTATTTTTTATTATTTATTTATTTTTTTCTAGTTTTTGTTTCTGTATTATTTTTTGGCTCTCAGTTCCATAACTAACAATAGAAATTTTAGATCAAGTCCATTTTATTAATGGTCACATACATCCAAAGTGTTTACGTGCTTGAGTATCTGACTTGGTATATGACTCCCATCAAAATTTGGCAGGAGCTGAAAAATCTTAAGATCGTAAGGGACTTTGACTTTCTGTCTCCCTGTGTAGCTTTGTGTCACTCTCCCCAGCTCCTCAGCAGCCCTGCAGAAACCAGCTATTGTGGTCCCTGCAGACTATGCAGGCAGCCTCACATCTCTGAAACATTCTGTTGCTTGCTCCACTATCTTCGGAGCAAAATAATTCCAGTGGTCATGAAACTTGTAGTTTCTCCCAGTCTCACCCCTAATTACTCTGTGTTCCATGAAGCCACTCTCTGGAAGGCTATAGGTCCTTGCAGTAGGTCGCTCTGTCTTTAGCTTCGCTACAGATTACAGAGGATTCCCCAGTTCTACTCCAGAAGCAGCATGTTCTTCTTCTAGCGTTTGCCCTTCTTCCGTAGCCAGTCAACAGCGTCAGGTTGAGCCTGATGTAAAGTTTCGAGACCTCCTTTGAATCTGGAGAGGTGGCAGTCGTTGACTATGTGGGTCATAGTCTGTCTGGAGCCGCAGGGGCAGTTCGGGTCATCTCTGGCTCCCCAGCGATGGAACATAGCGGCGCACCGGCCCTGGCCTGTTCCATAGCGATTGAGGAGGGCCCAATCATAACGTGCTAGGTCAAAGCCGGGTTGACGCTTGCAGGGGTCTGTGATGAGGTGTTTGTTCTTTACCTCAGCTGACTGCCAGCTCTGTTTCCAAGAGTCTGGAACAGAGAAGTTCAATGTAGGCGTAGGGGACCAGATTGGGTGTCAAGCGTTGGACAGGGTGGGCGAAGATATGCGCGTATATTGGCAGGTCCGGTCGAGCGTAGACGTGGGAAATGAACTTAGATGATGCCGCATCCCGACGAATATCTGGCGGGGCAATGTTGCTAAGAACTGGAAGCCATGGGACCGGGGTGGAACGGATGGTTCCAGAAATTATCCTCATGGAGGAATATAATTTGGAATCGACCAAGTGGACATGGGGGCTACGGAACCATACTGGGGCACAGTATTCTGCAGTGGAATAGCATAATGCCAGAGATGATGATCGCAGTGTGGAAGCGCTCGCGCCCCATGAGGAGCTGGCCAGTCTTGCAATGATGTGATTCCTCGCGCCCACCTTTGCTGCAGTTTTTATGAGATGTTCGTGAAATGACAGGGTGCGATCGAGAGTAACGCCAAGATAGACTGGCTGGGCTTCATGCCGGATTCTCGTATCGCCAAGCTGCACATTAAGCTCACGCGAGGCCGAGGCATGATGTAGATGGAAAACAGATGATACCGTTTTTGCAGTGCTAGGGATTAGTTGCCATTTTTTACAGTAATCAGATATCAGAGACATGTCTTTCGTGAGTGTTTCCTCGAGGATGTCGAACTTGGATGCCTGAGTTGCACAGAAGATGTCATCGGCATAGATGAACTTCCTTGAAGACTTTTCTGGGAGGTCATTGATGTAAATATTAAATAGCGTAGGAGCCAGAACAGAGCCCTGGGGGAGGCCACTTGAGACAAGTCTCCATCTGCTAGACTTGTCACCCAGATGCACCCGGAATCTTCTGTTTTGGAGAAGAAACGATATAGTGTTGGCCACCCATGGAGGCAGGCATCTTGAGATCTTGACTAGGAGACCACAGTGCCAGACCGTGTCATAGGCTGCTGTGAGATCAACAAAGACAGCACCCGTCTTTAAATTCTTCTGGAATCCATTTTCAATGTAAGTTGAGAGGGCCAGGACTTGTTCGCAGGTAGATCTTCCTGGGCGGAAACCAGCTTGGAAGGGTGATAGGAATTTCTCTGTAAGAGGAGAAATACGTGACAGAAGCAGCCTCTCAAGGAGTTTGTAACACACGGAGAGGAGAGAAATTGGTCTATAGCTGGCGGCCAGTGTTGGGTCTTTCTTTGGTTTCAAAACTGCTATTATCTTCGCATGATGCCAAATTTTGGGCATAGATTCGGATTCCAAGATGTGGGACAGGAATGTAGTGAGCCACTTCTTTGCCGCGGGGCCCAAGTTAAGAATGAGTTCTGGGGTGATGTTATCATAGCCAGCAGCTGTTCCCGGTTTAACCCTCTTCAAAACATCTTCCAGTTCAGACAGTGTAAAGGGAGAGAGTTTTGGAGATGGACAAGATAAATGGAAGTGGGATAACCACTCATGGGAAATTTCTCTTTTCCAGACTGGGTCGATCTTAGCACGTCCAACTTGAGTTAGGTGACTGGCCACTGAGTTTGGAGATATGGGAGGATGGGAGATGGGAGAGGGTTGGCTACCGGCACCCAGACTATGAAGAAGCTTGCAGGCCTTCCTACTTGAGTGGGTGAAGTTCAGACTTTCCGTGAGTTGTTGCCAGCGGGCTTGGCGTGCTGCATCCAGGGAGGCAATGAGATGGTCAGCCACATCTGGGTCGCCCGACTCATCATACTGCTTTAGTAGTTGCTCGCATTCAGCATCAAGACAAGGCGTATAGTTAGCACGTCTCCCACGAGGAATGGCTTGGGAAGCTGCTTTGAAGATGGCTTGGCAGAAGCGCCTGTAGGAATCTTCAGAGGGGATAGAGTTAATTGGAAATGCAGGAATAGATTTGTTGGTAAGATCACTGAACAGACGCCAGTTTGCTTTCCGAAAGTTCCATCTTAGTTTCTCCGAGCACAGAATCAGTGGGAGCGGGAGACCAATGTGGATGATAGCTGGACGGTGATGGCTGTGCGGGAAGATCTTGAGAACGTGTCTCGTAGCAGGAAAGGCTTGGCCGTTGACTGTGCTAATCCAGCACAGGTCGGGTGATGAGTCTTTATTCCATCTAGCACTGTGAAAAGAGCCTGGCTGTTTGGGATCCTATAATAGGGAGAGGTCATTCGCTGAAGCTCAGTCGGCTAAGATAGAGTGGAGGAATATCCCCAGTCTTGGTGATGACTATTAAGGTCTCCAGCGTAAACGGCTGGGTGATTCGGGCTAGGCAGGACCTCATTATCCCATGAGGCACTGGGAGGCTTATATACGTTGACGAGCTGAATAGTTCCAACAGTAATGAAGTCGTAGAAGGTCGAAGAGGCCGTATGGTAAACGTCCGCAAGACACGATTTGGCGTAGATGGCTCGGCCATGTTTAGGATGGAGATTATAGCATATTAAATCGAATCCACTGATGGTGAATCGAGCAGCTTCATCGACTGCTATATGTGTTTCTTGTAGGCAGATAACATCTGCCTGATGCTGTATTGCCAATTGACCAATAAGAACGCGTTCGGCAAAGGACAGCCCCTCAACATTAAGTTTGAGGACTCAAAGAGCAGGACCAACAGCTTGAAAGCTGTCAGGAGCTGCTTGTTGCTGGCTTTGAAAGTGACTGGGATCCATGTGGATTCAGTCGGCTAGGAAGGATCGTCAGTTTCCCCAGTGAATGGGTAGTCACTGGATGCACCACGGGAAGGTCGATCCAAAGCAGCATGTTGAATCAGAAGGATGGATGCTCTAGGTTATTTCAGATTCTTCCTTTGCTTTTTTCTATTGGAGAATTACCTGCATTTCAACTGCAAGGTTCTTGTTGACGCTTGTCTGTCTCTTAGTATTCCCTGCGTGAGATGGTGTGTTGGCATTCAGTGCACAGTTAGGAATGAATGAATGCTCTTGAGGGCTTTTGTGAGACAGGCAAGAAATCACAAGTATTAGGTCTTTACTCCAGCCTTTGGTTCCAACTTCACTTCTTGTCCAACCGGCATTCATCAGCCACACACAGAAACTAATAGGAATTCTTGATGTGTGGTGAGAAATGGGGCTCTTATAAATTGGCTTTAAGGGCACTTTTAACAAAATCATGATAAACATGGAAGAACATGAGAAATTTAGAGAATTAGCTCCTTCTAATCTATTTTTCGTTCCAAAAGGCTACAAGTCAATGGTATTTATGTACTGATCAAACTACCAACCAAAGCTGTTCCTACACTTGATTTCTTTTGCCAGTTGTACTTTAAGGCATTTCTTTGAATCATACATGGTTTTCATCTTGGATTTGCTCTAGGGGGTTCTTTTTAGTTTCCGTGTACTGGGATATTATGGAGTTAAGTAAGCCTAGAAAATGACTAGAGAATGAGGACATGGGCACACACCTCACCATCACAAAATGAGCCTTGACTGAAGCCCTCCCTCTGGGTCAGCCATTGTGGGGATGCCTACTTTTAGAACTAGAAACGGTGGAGGAAAACACACAGATGGGTCTACCCAGCCAGCAATCTCAAGAGAAACTCAGCTGGAGGCCCCTTGCTGGCTGGGTGGTTTCAACAGTTGGTTTGATCACATGTGACTGGAGAGGGAAAAATCCCTTGCTAAATAAAGTAACTTCTGTGTTGATTCATATGGTAGAGAGCTAGTCTGTTTTTACAAAAGACTGGTCAGGTCGTCCTGCTAGAAAAATACGATGTGTTGGTGACAGCTTACAAGTCCAAATGGTAGAGACATTGCTTTACAAATGCATTTAACAAGCTTCCCATAACCACTTCTAGGAAAGACCTTATTTCCTTATTTAAAATGTTCAAAAGAAAGGCAATTTTTTTTTTTTGCCATTCAGATTTTTGAAGAGTAGGAAGTCCCTAAGCCATAACACACATATATAAATGACCGTTTAAGACTGTTCTGTTGCAGATAGTGAGTTCTTGCTAAATAAAGTACCTTCTGTGTTGATCCATTGGTAGAGAGCTAGTCTGTTTTTACAAAAGACTGGTCAGGTTGTCCTGCTAGAAAAATACGGCATGGTGTAGTTCTGTAGTTCTGCAAGCAAGGTTTTCCTTTGCTGCTGCTAGTGTGATTGTCTGGATGAAAATGCTGTCTTGATTCCCGGTAAATGTATTTCAGCACTGAAAGTTGATTCAGTGTACTTTAGAATTTGCAGTATATGATCCAGTTTTATGGTACCACTCTTTTATCTTTTCTGTTTATTTATTGTTTTGTGGGACTCACAACTAGAAATGTAATTTAATATAGTTCACAATGTTGAAATGGCAAAGGATATAAAAGCATGTTTCTAAAGGCTGAACATGTTTAATAAGTATCACTCCATATAGCTATTATAAAAATATTCTCAGGAAATCAAAGTTGAATTTAAATACCATTGGTTATGAAAGTATTCTACTCCTTTTTATTATATTCTTGTTGAGCAAACATCTCTTATTCCCTAATATTTATTCACAGCCTCTGTTTTTCAGAAGTTACAGAATAGAGTGTGCATAATCTGACAAAATTAACTTATGTTTGGTTTTAAAGTAAGAGCAATATTTGCAGTAGAATGGCTTGATACTTAGTAGTCTAAAATTAGCTACAGTAAGAATAATGAAGTAACAGATTGAGGAAGGATAGAAAGCTCTTAGAATCCTGTAACCTTGTACCTTCCTGCATCCCATTTGATATTGAGAAGAGGTCTTTTGGACTGTTGACAAATATGCATCTACCCACGTATCCCTCTGTTAAAATTTCCCCCCTTTGTCTTTATTGTGACTAGTAGCAGGTTACAGTGTGTGGTTCCACACCACACCTTCCACCAAAGTTGTCGCTACCCTTCCAACTCCCAAAGATAACCACCAGAGTTCTGACAAATCTTAGAAACAAGTTTGTTTGTTTCAATTGTATGTATATGTGATCTCTAGAGTCCATGTTTGATGTTTACCTTGTGCCAAGTACTGTGCAAAGTTCTTTATCTGGAAAAATCTCGTGTAACCAATTCTCCAATAATCAACTGAGGTAGACATCATTATTCTCATCTTAGAGACGGCGGCTGGGCCTCTCTGGTCATATTTACTGGTTGTAGGACTCGTGACCGTATTCCAGCTGCTCTCCAGCATGTCTGTTCTGTTTTACATGCCCCTGCCACTTAGTTTTATTTTTATACTCCAAAAAGCCTTCTTTGTGCTCTTCCTTTTATTTTTCCTGGTGCTATCTTCCCTGCTGATACCATATGCTCTGGCTTGGATTTCGTCCACACCGTGTGTGTATTTTGCCCTTGTGTACGCCACAGCTTCCTTAGGACATCCGTGGCCTTCCCACTTTTTCTCTCTGAGACTTTCCGTTTCCTTCACTTCCCACTTCTTGTTCACCCATCTGCTCGAACAAGACTGGGTGTCTTTCCTGTCTTCTAGTTGCTATATTTAGTCTGTTCGTACTGCCTGCAGTTGGTGTCATTCTCCTGTCTGCTGCTCATGTGATCTGAAGACACCCACTTGAATGCTAAGCAGAACTGCACCCTGCTACCCTTCTTGCTCCTCTCCTTTCCCAAATCAAGAGCTTTTTACAGGCCCTAAAGAGAGAAGCTGCTGCTGCATGAATAATCATCGTGAGCATGGTGCACGAAGGGGCGTGGTAACAGCAGTCTGCATGTCACTCAGCCCTGGCGCACTGAACAAAGTCATCCGCAGCAGAAATGCACGTGCTGTCTGTCATACTCTGACTCAGTGCAGCAGCTGGTTCCTTGCCCATGTTCCTTTTGCTCAGTCTCTGTTCCCTAAAACACCTTTTGTTTTGTTTTGTTTTGTTTTGTTGCCTCCAGGGTTATTGCTGAAGCTCAGTGCCTGTACTATGAATCCACTGCTCCTGGAGGCTATTTTTCCTTTTTGTTGCCCTGGTTGTTTATGGTTGTAGTTATTATTGTTGTTATTGTTATTACTGTCATTGTTGTTAGATAGGACAGAGAGAAATCAAGAGAAGAGGGGAAGACACAGTGGGGAGAGAAAGACACACACCAGCAGACCTGCTTCACCGCCTATGAAACAACTCCCCTGCAGACGGGGAGCCGGGGTCTCGAACCACCATCCTTGAGCCAGTCTTTGTGCTTCATACCATGTGCCCTTAACTCGATGCGCTACAGCCTTCCCTCTCCCCCCTAAACATCTCTATCCAACATTTTTTCTAAGTCAAACCGCCACCTTCTTAATCCCCAAAGATTTTTATTTATGTCCATATCTATTAATTGGAAGCCACCTGCCTTCTCCAGAATTATGAAGGCTGCTTTTTCATCCCTTCTATAGAATTGAGTTACTCCTCTTTTGACTCATGTGCAGGTCTTGCCTCCTTGTACATTTGTAGGGGTGATAATTCATGGTTTTGATTTGTTACAGTATTTCCCATGATGTCTTCCGCAATTCATATGAATATGTATATTGAATAAACTAAACACTAAGTGAACAATTAACTGCAAAAGCTTGTCTTGGCATTAGCCAGGAAATAGCAGAAAAACTGAAGCCTTTAATAAAATTGCTTTATAATCCCATATAATTTAAACAACCGAGATGCACAATATCTGAGTAGAGGTATAATGATGTATCAGCTATTTGGGGGTGAATGGTGGAAGAAACACCACTTTAAAAAAAGCCGATGTAAAAAATGCATTTCTTCAGGCAGAGTCAAAGCAGACATCACTTAATACAGAGTGATAGTAAACAGTAAGTAGCCAACTTAATCATACCTAAATTATTTTAAGAGAAACACTTTAGTGAGCAGCTTAATATTAATTCTCAGCACTGTAGTTGGTCTGTTTTTCTTAAAGGAAAACAGATTCCAGGACTAGTCACTCAGAGGACCTGGGTAACGGAGCACAGGAAATAACGCCAGGATGAGACGGGTTCAGGGGGCCAAGTGACATGCATTCTCAAAAGCTGTTGAGCCCTGGTGTGTAAATCCCGAAAATGTGCCTTACAGACAGGAGGCCAGAGTTCATGTAAGAGACTATTGATCAGTCGTGAGGATTAAATGAACTAACAAACGCAAAACATGGTGAGTGGCATTACAATGATATGAAAGGTTTTTTCTTTTTACTAGCTAATTTTTCTTCCAACAGTTTCTCTTCCAAAGACCCTTGTCCTCTAGTCCTCCCCTACAAGGCTGCCAACTAAGACTGGTCTTGCATAGTCTACACTAACAGTTCCTTAACCTTGCACGGCAGTCTGCTCCCCAGAACTTAAGGCTGTGACAGCTCTTACATCAGAATTGATTTTTCTGGGCTAAGTCAAATAGAAGATTTTTGTTTGTTTTTTTAATAAATAAGTATTTACCAACAGTGAGTCATAAAGCCCTGTATTTAAAATCCAACTTACTGTTTTGATGTGATAGTGAAACTTTTTGTTGTTGTTGTTTGGAAAAATGTTTTCTGGGGCCAGTGGGTAAGTAATGGTAAGTGCTTGGCTGGCCATGTGCACAACACAAGCTGGAGCCCCAGTGCCACATAGCAGTGACAAGGTGCCAGGGGGACAATAAACAGCTTATTTACTTGTCACGGTTCCAGACAGATCGAGTGCTGTTGTGTATCACCACGTCTGTATCTGAGGAGAAAAATAAAAAGCTGGGGAAGTCAGGCCAGAGTAAAGAAATTGTGCATGTGCGAGACGCAGAGCTGAGTGAAAAGAACGATTTCCTTTATCGAGCACCACTGCTTTTAAACAGAAACAGAGAGAAATCGACAGAGATGGGGGAGGCAGAGAGGGAGAGAGAAGGACAGGCATGTGCAGCGCTGCCTCACCACTTGTGAAACTTTCTCACTGCGAGTGGCGACTGGCGGGTTTGAACTCACCCTTGAGCACGACAACATGAGCGTTCCACCAGGTGTGTCACTGCCGGGCCCTGGGGTACTGCTTCGGTCCTGGGTGCTGTGCTCGCCCTGCATGCTCAGTTCTTGTTTCACGGGTTCTGCCAGGTAGGGTGTGGGGAGACACACTAAGGAACTTATCCATGATCAAGCCGTCTGCTAGTAACAGGCACAAAGAGGGTTTGAGTGAAGGCGTTTGAACTCCAGAACTCCTCCTGTTCCACCACTCTCCCGTTTGTAGCAGGAGGCAGATCATGTGTGCAGAGACAAGTATGAGCATTGCCCTCCTGTGCCATGTCTACACATAGAGTCATGCTAGATAGTGGATGTCCTACGACCTCAGGGCGATCAGCCAAGAATCTTTTTTTATCTTTCTGACAGAGGACCAGTGACTAAAGCTGTCAGTGTGCAAAACCTGTTAGTTTCGGGGAATGTGGAGCATAAGGTAGGATAGAAATGTAAAATCAGTTTCCACAGTTTTAGAAACTTGATTCTTGGCTCTTTCCTATCTGTAATTATGTAACAAAGTAAAGAATAAATGACAAGCTACCCTTTTGCCTCCAAGTTATTGCATTCCTATATAAAATCTGAGTGGTAGTTGAAGGATAATGGGATGGCTTAAGATTTGAGCAAATTCTAGAGAGGGGAAACACCAGATTTAAAACTTCCAAAAAAGATATTCATGTGCCCTTAGGTTGGTTTCAACCAGAATCTTCCTTTTTTTTTTTTTTTTTTCCACTCACATATTGGAATTTTTATGTGAGTCTTCCTTTGGAAAGAAATAGGTTTAAATTAATTAACGTTGCTATTCTCTGCAGAGTAGATGCTATTTGTTTTGAGGTTTCCTGGAATCTAGGCAAGCAAAATACTTTTTATTTGCCACCAGAATCTTAAGCAAACTTAGAAAATTGTTTGTTTTTTTTTTCTTGTTGTTGTTTGTTTGTTCCACCCTGCACACTCACCCAGCAAGTTCTTGAAGTTGTCGCCCTCTTGGACTTCTCCAAATACTTATGCAAATTATGCACTGAATGAAACAGAGAACACCAGTGCTATCTCTCTCTCTCTCTTTTTACGGTAACACTCCTACTAACCCAGAAAAGTGTTTATAGAGGAGCATTGTGAACAATATGCTTTCCTGCAATAGTCTTAAGACCTCACAGCCAGCAGCCCAGGCCTGTCTTCTCTGGTGTCACCTCTCAAGTTCTTCTCTCACAGCTCTGAAAGGGAAAACAGGCCCAGAGATGGCTCACCTGCTACAGCACATGCCTCGCTGTGCCAGGGCAGACACTGCTATGGCATATCCTTCCCTGCCCCCACACACCTCTCAGCCTCTCTTAAAAAATTTTTTAAAACTGGGCCATAGAGGCTGTTCAGTGAGTACTGTACATGCTCTAGAATCTGTTCCCTGGGCCACATAAAAATAAATAAATCAATCAATAAATAGCAAACTGGATAAAATAAGTCCATAAAGCCAAATGACAAGACTCCCAAGGGATTTGCATTTTAAAAGAAGTGATTGCATAATCCAAATTAAACAAATGCACAGAGCAAACAAAGAAGATATCTTTAAGTCAGGAGGCAGTGTCCTTTGTCCATTTGGAACTGACCATGCCCCAGCCGCTGGCCACCTGCAAGGCCTGCTTTCCATCCTCTGGCAGTTCTAGACTCCTCGGGCAGAGTCTGGGTCTGTGACACATTGACAAGGTGACTGATTGCTCAGTAGGAAGATGAGAACCATGGAATGGAATTCCCTGAACAAATTTTCTTCCATTATATTTGTTTTTCTTATTTCGGTATAAGACTTGATGTACTCTACCTGACTCTAGTAATTTGTGTAACTCTTGTTTTCTAACTTCTACCTCATAAGCTCTTTGGGAGCAAACTATCTAACTGTGGCCTTCTCCAGAGAAGACCCAATTTATGGACAGATGAGGAAGATGATGCTTAAGTTTATATGGCTTGGTAATGGCAGTGCTAAAAGTAGAACTCAAATTTTCCTCATGGCCTGTATCAATCTGGTGTTCTCTCCACTTTACCACTGTTTCAGTTACCTGTTGCTGCATAATGACTCACTCCAAAATTCCACCCCCTAAAACAGCATTGTTATTTTTATAAAGGTTGATGGGTCAGACCTTACTTAGTACAAGGCTCAGTTAAGCTGTTCTGCTGCATGTGATGTGGACTCCACATGACTGCATCTGGATTGGCCTACAGGCTGGAACTGCTGTATTCATGTGTTTGGAACCTCAGTGCTTCTCATGGGGCCTCTTTCTTTCCCTGTGCCCTCTCCCATTCTTCCAGTGCTCTATCTTGACTTGCCTTCTAATGTGGTAGCTACTTTCTGCTTATGAAAACAGAAGTTGGCAGGGCTCTATAACTAGCCCCAAACTGGCACTGCTTGACTTCGGCTGCCTTCTCCAGATCAAGACAAGTCCCAAGGTCAGCCTACACTCAACGGGAAGGGGATGAAGGGGATGAACCTGCACACGAGGGTGGAGGACGTCATTGGCGGCCATCTTAGGTGAACAACCACAACCACGGAACAGCTTCTTTCTCTAACTTGTGCACTGTCCTAATGGACCAGGGAAACCTAAACCTATGCAGAAACAAAGGAAAAAAACCCTTTCAAAACTATGTTTTTTACCATGTTACTCATTTATTATTGGATAGAAGCAGAGGGAAATTGAGAGGGGAGGGAGAGATAGGGAGAGAGACCCCTGCAGCCCTGCTTCACCACTTGCAAAGCTTTCCCCCCCTGCAGGTAGGGACCAGGGGCTTGAACTTGGGTCCTTGAACACTGTAACATGAGTACTCACCAAGGTGTGCCACTGTCTGGCCCCTTATCACTTTAAAGCCCACCCCCAAAATCCGGAAGGTGCACTGTCTACATAGGGCCCTGTAAACACTCGTGGTTGGACTCCTTCCAGTGGCATTTGTCATTTTGAGTATCAGAGGAGAGGCTGCTGGGCTTTGTGCTTTTCTTTGTAAAGAAGGTGGTCAGTGCTGACAGAATCCCACAGTGGGCATTTCACAATGATTTGTTTTTAGAGTCGTCACTATGTCTGCTGATGTGTGAAGCATTTAAGAGCATTTTCTTGAGGGTTCATTTTCCAGGCAGCAGTCAAAGCGGCAGTGCTTCCGTGTTGCATATGTGTGTGCTGTTAAAGGAATACACCTACAGATAACCTTTCCAGAAATTGGTTTTCGAGGGTCAGACGGTAGCACAGAGCTCAAGGACTGGCGGAAGGATCCCGGTTTGAGCCCCCGGCTCCCCACCTGCAGGGGAGTTGCTCCACAGGCAGTGAAGCAGGTCTGCAGGTGTCTGTCTTTCTCTTCCCTCTCTGTCTTCCCCTCCTCTCTCCATTTCTCTCTGTCCTATCCAACAACGACGATATCAGTAATAACTACAACAATAAAACAACAAGGGCAATGAAAGGAAATAAATAAATAAAAACTTAAAAAAAAATTTTTTTTAAGTTGATTTTCACCCACAAGTCAAACTATACTCACTCTCTAAGAAAAAAGATATCTCAGTAGGTTTCTTTTCTCTTGTTTTTAACATCACAGAGGATTTTCATGTGAATGGACAAATATCAGATGCAGAAAAACTCAAATTTTCTAGCCTATTCTAGTTCTGGCAACTTACTCTGTGTCCTAGTTAACTTGACTGAAAATAGCCTATGTGATGTGGACTAGTCTCTCTCTGAGCAAATACCCCCATAGTCTTCTAAATGTCTTTAGGATTTTTTTTTTCATGTATTGTTTCCTTTTCCTAGAGAATAAAAAAAAAAAAGCAGACTTTTTTCTTAGATAGTTTTTCATCATTTATATGATTACTCAACTCGGAAAGTTTTTTCCTAGAAACAATAAGTAAATAAAATACTCTAGTGTCATATCAAGAGAGGAAGTATAAGTGTTCTTTCTGGGGTATAGGGGCAAAACTTTTCCAAGTGTTTTGGGAAACCTCACATTTTAAAAGCTTATCATTGTCTAGAAAATTATGAGATTTGTCTAAAGAAATGGAAATCTGGGAGTTGGGCCATAGTGCAGCAGGTTAAGCGCACATGGCGTGAAACACAAGGACTGGCATAAGGATCCCAGTTCAAGCCCCCTGCTTCCCACCTGCAGGGGAGTCGCTTCACAGGCAGTGAAGCAGGTCTGCAGGTGTCTGTCTTTCTCTCCCCTCTCTGTCTTCCCCTCCTCTCTCCATTTCTCTCTGTCCTATCCAACAACAACAATAATAATAACTACAACAATAATAAAACAACAAGGGCAACAAAAGGGAATAAATAAATATTTTTAAAAACAAAGAAATGGAAATCTTTAGTTCTCAAGTGAGTATGAGTGGAAATTGTTTTTGTACCCACTGTCTAGGAAATATAGTCCACTGGAATCCAATTCACCTTCCCAATTTCTGTGACTCACTATTCATAGGAGTTGTTTTATGTATTTTTCAATATAAAGTTGTGTAGGTGAACATTTATACTTGACACAAAGCTGTCGTTCAATTAGGAAAACTTAGGACATTTTTAAGTCTCTTTTTTGTCCTTTATTTCTGTTTGTAGTGACAACAGTAAGTTTGCTCTATTTCCTTGCTATTTATTTTGTCTCGGGACTGAAAAACTGTTGTGTCTCTTTAAGATCATGAAGAGAACTTTGAAGATTTTATTTGAAAATGTTCATATCTCTGCTCCTCTTTGTTTTAGGAGGAAGAATTAGAAGCCCAGATTTCCTTCCTTCAAGGACAGCTGAATGATCTGGACGCCATGTGCAAATACTGCGCAAAGGTGATGGACACTCATCTTGGTAAGCAAACAAAGAAAAGTGGCCCCAAGAATCATGATAGTCCTGCCCCTGACTCCCACTCTCCAGGTCAGCCCTCTCAGCACTACAGTAGGAGAGCGGTCACTACTCATTCACGTTGCATGGTGAGGAGACTCAGTGATGTTTCCAGAGATTGGCCCATTAGTAAATAAGTTTGAAATTCAGAATTGGGTGATCTAACTACACATATCAAATTTCAATACACACCTTTTGTAAATATCTACAGTAAACTAGAATAACATGTTGAACTTGCAAGAGCATATGGTCAGTTCTTTACTATTATGACTGTTACTTTTATTTTTTTTCAACGTATGTCTTTTATCACCTGCCTGAAATGGATTACATGACCGTTTCCTTTTTTTATTTATAAAGTATTTTTATTTATTTCATATGGCAGAGAGAGGGAGGGAGGGAAGGAGAGAGAGAGAGAAAAAACGCCCCTCAGAGAGCCACTCCAGTACCTGTGTACTGGGGATTGAACCAGTAACCTCACATGTACAAAGCCCTGTGCTCTACAGGTCCAGCTATTTCCATGGCCGCAGTTTCATTATGTTTTGAAGATCACTTTATTGGTGAAATGTTGATTTACTACTTTTGTCACAGGTGCACAGTGTTGGAGATTAGCGCAATACAGCAGCTCACAAGTTGCATGTGGCCTTTTCTTATCTCGGGCTGTGCTTATACTGTAAGAAACAGCCCTAGCATGAAGCCCAGTTTGCATGTGAGTCTTACATGTCACAATATGAAGTTCTCAGGCTTTACTCTTTCAGATATCTCCATTAGTAGTACTTAGCATTGGTTCACAAAATCACAATAGTTCACAGTGTAGCTTCACACCTACATATATATAAACACTCGCCGCAAGCATCATTAGAGTTCATGTGCCCATCCCCCTTATGATCACCATAGATCTCAAATAGTCTAAGGGGCAGTTGTTGTTTTTTTAATTTCCTTATTGGGAGATTAATAGCTTACAGGTGAAAATGCAATAATTCGTACATAATATTTCCCAGTTTTCTACATAACAACTCAACCTCCGCCAGGTCCTCCTCTGTCATCATGTTCCAGGACCTGAACCCCCCCACCCGCCGACCCCAGAGTCTTTGACTTCGGTGCAATACACCAGCTCCAGTCCAGGTTCTGCTGTGTGTTTTCTCTTCTGATCTTGTTTTTCAACTTCTGCCTATGAGTGAGATCACCCCGTATTCATCCTGTTTCTGACTTATCTCACTTCACATGGTTCCTTCAAGTTTCATCCAAGATGAGCTGAAAAAGGTGAAATCACCATTTTTAATAGCCGAGTAGTGTTCCATTGTGTATATATACCAGCACAAGGGCCCAAGTAAGGATCACGGTTCGAGCTCCCGGCTCCCCACTTGCACTGGGGAGGAGCACCACAGCACTGAAACTTCCTTCGATGCAGTGGAAGCTGGGATTAAACCTGGATCTGTTTTGCTAGTCTCAGTTGTACTTCTTGACATTCAGATTGATAAGCCTCCATTTCACCCAGGATCGCAGGCTTCTGAGGTGACTCAGAAACTTATTCTCAGGGGTAGTTCTCCACTTTCTAATTTTAATTATTTTCACTAAGTTCCTTTCATTTCAGAAGAACTCCATGTTACCTACCCTGTTTTCTTCAGACCTGTAGCAATAATATCTTAAAATGTCAGGTGCAGTTCAAAGCTATTTTTATAACCCATAAAACAAATGCAGAGAAGAAGCGCTCAGCTAAGAGTTACATAAAGGTGGGCCTACAAAGCAGCTCCAGGCAGGCTTGAGCTCAGTCCCTCCTACAGACAGGGAAATGTCAGTGCTATGGTTCCTTTCCTTCTGTCTCTCTGTCTCTTTGTTGCACACGTACTATCCAAAAAAAGTCAGTCTGAAGTGATGAAGCCCCAGAGACAGCAAAAAATTGTTGTAAAGGCATTTATTCGGGCATTCAGTTAGTTATAGAAGCAGAAAAGCAGGCAGTTGGCAGTGGGGCCTTAGAGTTCTGGAACCCAAAATTGAAAGAGAAAGATTTTGGATTTTTATTTTATGTTTTTATGAGCAGTCAAGAGAGAAAGGAGGCACCAAGCACCACTCTAGGACCCAGAGATTCGCAAAACACAAGCATGCTTTGTTCCAGTAGCGCTGGAGGTCAGACACCGGCCTCACACCCGAGGCCTACCAAATGCTGAGCACAACTCTACCAGAATTCTGATTTTATCTCCAAGTAATTAAACTACGTGAACTTGAAGGTTTAGAGACAAGAATCGAAAGAGATGTTTTATTAACTCTAAAGTTTTCCTGTCAACTTCAGAAGACACTTCTTTTGCTCATATTTCTGTTGCTATAGTTACTCCCCTTCCTGTCAACCTGACGAGTTGAAAGCCATTGACAACATTAACCTCTGTGGCTGAGCTCAGGCTATTTTTAAATTTGCCTCACTTCTCACGTAACTGCACTGGGGAAGATCCCACACTTCTGATCTGTGAGCAGCTGGACCCAACTGCCAGCTGTTTACAGGGAGTCTGAGCCCCTCTTCCTGCTGGTGCTAATGCCCACACCTGCCTGTTCCCAGTGTGGCGTCTCCATTTATCTGTTCTGTATTTAGACACTGGTTTGTAGCAGCTTGCCCCTTATGTGGTGTTCAGACAAACAATGAGAGAGTTAAATGCAGTGGATTAAGGCAAATTAGGCTTCCTGTGTGCTTGTTGAAAAGTACTGTAGCGGGAATCGGGCAGTAGCACAGTGGGTTAAATGCAGGTGGTGCAAAGCACAGGGACCGGCGTAAGGATTCCGGTTCGAGCCCCCGGCTCCCCACCTGCAGGGAGGTCGCTTCACAGGCGGTGAAGCAGGTCTGCAGGTGTCTGTCTTTCTCTCCTCCTCTCTGTCTTCCCCTCCTCTCTCCATTTCTCTCTGTCCTATCCAACAACAACAACATCAATAACAACAACAATAATAACTACAACAATAAAACAACAAGGGCAACAAAAGGGAATAAATAATTTTTTAAAAAAAAAAAAAAGTACTGTAGCTCAGAGGCAGGGCAGTAGCACATGGCACAAAGCACAAGGACCAGCCTAAGGATCCCGGTTTGAGCCCCTGGCTCCCCACCTGCAGGGGAGGTTGCTTCACAGGCGGTGAAGCAGGTCTGTAGGTGTCTGTCTTTCTCTCCCCCTCTGTCTTCCCCTCCTCTCTCCATTTCTCTCTGTCCTATCCAGCAATAACGACAGCAATAGCAGTAATAACAACAAGGGCAACAAAAGGGAAATATGGCCTCCAGGAGCAGTGGATTTGTAGTAGTAGTGCAGGCACCGAGCCCCGGCAGTAACCCTGGAGGCGAAAAATAAAGGACTGTAGCTCAGAGGACTGTAGAATGTACAGGGCGGAGTAGCCCTAAAAGCTGTTTGAGCTGTTATTTGCTTCACGGGTGAGGAGACCAAGGTCTAGGAAGGATGACTAGCACAGGGCTAGCTAGCACCAGGGGTTGAGAACTAGATTTAGTCATTGATGTTTCTTTCACTGATACTCCTACTCAGGCCACACTGAAATCAGTCAAGAAGTTCTATTTTCCTGTTACTTTACTGCTCAGATCATTAGTGATTTCACACTTGTCATAATATTTATGGGAGAATTAGCTGTGAATGGAGATCAGTTTTGAGAATCAGTTTATTTGCCACAGCAAGAATTATAAATCTGATTTTCTAATGTTTATAAAAACTTTCAGTGAATATCTGGAAATGTTCAGGAAGGCAATTAAGTGGTGGCACTTGAAAAACTGAGAAGAAAAATGTAATCATGAGACAACTTTGTGTCAACCATGCTGTGGAAAATAATAATAATAAAAAAAGCTTTCAGTGCTTATTTTAAGAATTTTAAATAACCACGGGACTGGACAAGCACACCTGGTTAAGTGCACATAGTAGGAAGCACAAGGAACCGCACAAGGATCCCAGTTCAAGCCCCGGCTCCCCACCTGCATGGGAGGTTGCTCACAGGCGAAGCAGGTCTGCAGGTGTCTATCTTTCTGTCCCCCTCTCTGTCTCTCTCCTCCCCTCTCAACTTCTCTCCGCCCTATCAAAAAAATAATTTAAAAAAATAGCTGCAGGAGCAGTGGATTTGTAGTGCAGGCACCGAGCCCCAGCAATAACCCTAGAGGCAAATAAATAAATACATAAATTTTAAAGACTGTGTTTAATTGTGGGTAGCAGAATCCTTTATAAAAGCGGGGGAAAAAACACTTCACCTGAGATCTTATTAAAAATGAAGATCCTGGAGGTCAGGTGTTGGTGGCTCCCCCAATAGAACACACATGCGTCACCATGCTCCGTAGATCAGAGGTTCAAGGCCCTTGTCACCATGTTCCGGGCAGAAGCTTCATGAGCAGCTGAGCGGTGCTGCAGGCGTCCTCCTCTTTCTCCCTCTTCCTCTTTGTCTCTAGCCATCGTGGCAAGAGTAAATATATATGTAAAGTTTCTTTCTCTGGTGACCCTAAGGTCTCAGCCATATCATGGGCGTGATATATCTGATCACAGGGAGGCACGCTTGGGAGTAGGTGGTGGCGCACCTGGTTGAGGGCACAGGCTACTATGTACAAGGACGTGTCTTCAAGCCACCAGCCAGTCCTGCCAGGGGAAGCTTCCTCTAGGGGAAGCTTCACAGGTGGTGGAGGAGGGCTGCAGGCGTCTCTCTTGCTCCTCTGCCTTTCCATTACCTCACAGTTTCTCTCTATATCTATCCAACAAGTTAATTAAACTTTAAAAAAAAACTTTTAAAAAGGAGGCATGCTTCTGGGCACTCAGAGTGGCAAGGCAAGTGTCGCAGAGAGCAGTGTCACAAACAGCAGAGACCAAAGCTAGCTGGGAACTCTTGTCTTTGCTAGTTAGTGGTATAAAGGCTGACTTTAAACATAATACACATATTCCCTTATTTGTACCCTCTATTTTCCTAGGTAATTCTCCTTTCCCAGTACTCCATTAGGCTATCAAGGAATTCTAGTTGCTTGGTACAAAACAGAACTCTTAGTTATGTACTGTGTGTGATCTGTTTGACACTTGTTTTACCATCCGGGTTGTCATTGGGGCTTGTTGCTGGCACAGTGTCACCACTCCTGGTGAACACTTTTTTCCTCTTTTTTTTTTTTTTTTACTTGGTAGAGTGGAGAGAAACTGAGAGGGGAGGTGGAGAGAAAGAGAGAGAGACAGAGAGAGAGAAAGAGAGAGAGAGAGAGAAAGACCTGTAGCACTGCTTCTTTGCTTATGAAGCTCACTATTTGCCCTAACAACCCTGAGATAATCCCCCCACTAGTGGGATCAGTGACACACACATGGTCACAGACAAAGGTCATTAAAGTCTAAACCTTTGGATGCTTGTTCTAGCTCTTCTGAAAGATCTGGTAGAAATAATGGGGCAGGGAGTCGGGCTGTAGCGCAGCGGGCTAAGCGCAGGTGGCGCAAAGCACAAGGACCGGCATAAGGCTCCCGGTTCAACCCCGGCTCCCCACCTGCAGGGGAGTCGCTTCACAGGTGGTGAAGCAGGTCTGCAGGTGTCTGTCTTTCTCTCCTCCTCTCTCCATTTCTCTCTGTCCTATCCAACAACGACAACAACAATAATAACTACAACAATAAAACAACAAGGGCAACAAAAGGGAGTAAATAAATAAAATAAATATATATTAAAAAAATAATAATGGGGCAGTGTGTTTTGCACGTCATTTCCTCTTGATGTCTCATACCACTTGTCCTATGCCTCCTCAGATCTCCAGGCTGTCCATCAGTTCCATATAAATAACTGTTGAAGGGGTCAGGAATGAGCATATCTGGAATCTAATCCCAGCTCCCCCTCTCCCCACTTGTGAAACCTCAAATAACAGGCCCGACATTCCTTAGCCAGACTCTTCTATAATAGCAAGGCAGTCCCCTTCGAGACGGTTGTGCCGACAGTCACATAAGGAAATGTGGCCTTCTAGAAGCCCGAGCTTCTACAAGATGTCATGTGCAGATCTATACTTTCCTCACAGTGATCCTGAGAGGACAGTGCTGCAGTGGTCCTTTACAAGAGAGTTAAATCACTTACCCAGTTCCACCTCCACTAGAGATAGACGCTCGTTCTGCTTTTGTCTTCCTGCTACCCCTCATAATGAACATAGGTTTGTGTGACCATCAGTGCCTACTACTAAATGATAACAGTCATTAGCTTGTGTAAATAAGAGTTTTAAGAGCCCGGAAAAGGATGTTGTGCACTGCGTCTATGACCTTAGAGTACAGATCTGTTTTTGTGGTGTTGGCATTTCCTCAACAATGGTGGAGTCGCCCACCACAGGGCTGCTCTGCTGCTGAGCCGTGGCCATGGCTATGTGTGCACGTGTGTGGCTCCACTCAAGTGGTTGGTTGTGTGAGGCCTCCTTCCTCAGCCTCAGTTTCCCAACATTTATAGGATACGTAGATACAGTGTCCTAAGGCACATGAGCTTCCTCCTAAACAAAAACAAAAAGAGGAAGGGGGGCCGGGCGGGCGGCAGCACAGCAGGCTAAATGCACATGGCGCAAAGCACAAAGACTGGCACAAGGATCCCAGTTTGAGCCCCCAGCTCCCCACCTGTGGGGGGGGGGTGTCTCATCGCAAGCGGTGAAGCAGGTCTGCAGGTGCCTATCTTCCCCCCTCATCTCTCCATTTCTCTCGGTCCTATCCAACAACAGTGACAGCAACAACAACAATAATAATAACAACAACAACAATGATAACAAGGGCAACAAAAGGAAAAAAATATATGGCCTCCAGGAGCAGTGGATTCGTAGTACAAGCACTGAGCCCCAGCGATAACTCTGGAGGCCAAAAAAAAAAAAAAAGAAAAAAAGAAAAAAAAAACCCGTAGATAATAATCAACTTTGCCTCTTTCAAAAGGGAGAAAGCATACATTACACTGGAAATTTGAGCATTCTGCATTTCTGCCTTAAGTATTTTAAAATCTGAAAAGTCATCACATTTTTTTTCTATTTTCAAGTGCAGATACAATATTCTAGAACATGGTCTGGGGCCAGGTGGCGGTGCACCAGTTAAGCACACATATTACCAAGCTCAAGGACCCAGGTTCAAGCCCCCCCCACTCACCAGCTTCTGAGGGTCACCTCACGAGCAGTGAAGCAGGTCTGCAGGTGTCTTTCTCTCCCCTTCCTGTCTCCCCTTCCTCTCTCAATTTCTCTCTGTCCTCTATAATAAAAATTAGAAATAAAACAAAAGTAGGGTGGGGGAATGGCCTCCGGGAGTAGAGCTGGAATCAAACCCCAGTGATAACCGTAGAGGCAGTAGAAAAAAAAAAAAAGATTGTGTTACTAAGTGGCTATTTGTAATGGAATATTCATAAATGCTACTGTAAGTCAGTGTATAGTAGACCTGACTAGGCAAAGGGTTTATGGCCAGCACTCTGTTAGTAAAATGAAAATCTTTTATTCCGAACATTTAATAGCCCCTGAAGGTACTCTTTATTTTTAGAATTTCTATGCCCTGGATTTTTAAAGTGAAACTAGTCCGTTAGTTAATTGCAGGAAAGGATATACTTGAATTTAAGTGAATATTTTAACTGTGTGTGGGTCTTCAGGGGAGACACTTCTGGTTTTCATCAGATTCTAAAAGGTGGTCTTTGCCCCTGCCCCAGAACTGGGGCTAACATGTGATAGGAGGGCAGTTTGGCCATCCATCTCATGAAGAATATACCGTGTGATGCAGAAGCACGGCCTAGTAATGGCAGCAGCTGGCAAAACACCTCGTGTTTTGGATTACCCACTTTGTAGCATTTTAAATCTAACCCAGCAGCTACTAATATAAACCCCCAAGCAGCACCTTTTCCTTTGTATGAAAGAGGCCCAGAGTTGGGCATTCCAGGCGCCCGGGCGGCTCTGTGATGTGCTCAGTGCCCCAGGCCCCACCTACCTTCCTGCCCACAGCTCCACAAGCCAGGACCGTCACCCACATGCTCTGAAACATCTCCATGGAGCTCTGGCCAGCATTTCGGGCAGCTAAAGGGGGGAGGGCAAAGGCACCAACCGTGCTGGCACCCCATGAGGAGCTTGCAGGGACTTCTGCCCACCTGGTTGGCCTGGGCTGTGTCACGCAGGCTACAGAGGAAGGTCCGAAGTGCTATCGGGAAAAAGCTGGGCTGTGTTGGTGAGCAAGCACTGGGGCTCGCTGAGCCAAGGGTGGGTGGCATCGAGAACTTTAGGGCTCTCACATATGTAAGTCGTTTCTCTGTTTTATCTCCCCCCGCAGTCGTATGTCCTCAGCCTTAACCATTGTTCACCTTTCCCACCTACCTGCAAGCTTTGCCCCAAGGCTCCTGAGATGTGCACGCGTGCAGGTTCACAGCGAAGATAGCCGCCAAGAGAGCGTGGCCAGGGCTTCCTGGTTCGCAGGCGTTCAGGCAGCACGCGTGGTGTGGTTCTGTAAGGTGGCAGGCAGACACTGAGGTCACGTCCTTATCAGGTGTTTGAGGAGAGCTCTCAGAGTGCCCGCTGGCTCCTTGGTGGGCTCGCAGAGCTCTGTCCCTAAAAAGTCTTGGGCCTCCACGCACACTGGCGCACACGGCATCGGCTCTTCGGCCGTTCACGCTGCCAGTCATGGGCCCCATCGTCCCACTGTGCTTAGAAGCCCAGAGACTTGAACAAAACCCCTTTGCTTCAGGAGATCAAGTCCAGTCTGAACAGCAGGACCGTCGCATTTGGCTTCCTCAAGTCGCCTGTTTTTCCTGCTTTGTTGTGTATGACTTGCAGGGACCCCTCATTCAATGCCTCCTTGGACCAGGAAAGCCACCCATATTTCTTCCAGATGTCCTGGTGTCCCTGCAGCTCAGCTCGGGGGGTGACTCCTCAGATATCAGCTGAGCTGCCTCTTGGGAGCTGGGGTCTCTGTTCCACCGTGTCGGTCAGTGGAATAAAACCCAGTGCCTTACAGAACCGCACAGCTACCATGGGCACACGATCGGGGCAGTCCTCAGGCCCTGTGGCTCAGTCTTAAAAGGCATAGCTGTCATTAAAAGGGGGAAAAGTGACATTCTTTATCCCTTTGCAAGACCTACAGAAATGTTTCCTGTAATCTTTCTACAGTTGTTAGTGTCTTGTAGAGTATGTTTTTCTTCATTGGTAAAGAACAAATTGTCACAAGTTTTTAAGGAAACCAAAAGCATTTGTTCTCTAATTATACCTATTATTCCATTTTCATTCATCTCGCTTTTTTTTTTTTTTTTTTTTTTTTTGGTTTTGGAACAGATCTTTTTATTAGCCAGAAACTGCAGTCATGTTTTCTGAATGAGTAAGCTGTTGTTTCTCTGTTGTCCACATAATTTATAAGTTTGCTGTTACTAAAGATTCTAAGAAACTGTCAGGCTGAGCTCATCTTGATGGGATTGGTCTTTGCCTTGCCTCTTACTAAACTTATTTTTAGAGACAGTCTTTCAGAAAACACTTACTAGCACCTGAAGTACACCAGACATGATTCCAACAGTGGACAGCATAGCCCTGCGAGGCCACCCTGGAGCTCCATCGTACTGGGGTGATGGACAGCAAGCGGATGTGGTCATCTCAGATGCTGGCAGTGCCCATTATACATCATTTAGTAACGGGTGATATGGGAAAGTTGGTGGGTAACTTGGGCTTCTTCATTAGTATGGGCAGACAGACAGACTGCCCAGAAGGGGCAGCATTGGAGCAGAGAGTCTAACAGTGAGGAAGAGCCAATCTGCATGGATTTGGAGACAGTGCCAAGGGAGAGAGGTACTGACTTGGCTGGCAGTGAGCAAGGAACAAGTGACAGATAGTTCCGGTGGGGAACCAGGTCTGCACTCAGAGTCCAGAGTAGAGAGTGGAACAACTTTACTGAGTAAATCACTAAAAATGTGACATGTGAGGCCTTAAAAATTCCATATTCTTTAAGACCACAGAAAACAGGAGACTCGCAAAATAGTATTTCTTTTCCAGCACCTCTTCAGTGTGTTTTCCTTGTTCCTTCCCTGACAGTACCCTAAAATGTCTCAGGGGCAGGGCTTTCTTCTCCCACAGAGCTCTGCTGGGATCACAGGCACAGACATGGCTGTGGCCTCCCACAGGAGGGACTGAACACCACAGCATGTTTAACTCTGTGCTACTGAGCCTAGTGGTCAGCTGCCTGGCTGCGTCCCTCGGCTCAAGAGGAAGGGCTCAAACCTCCTAAGAATAGAGAGAAATAGCCCCCACAAGCATCCTGGGAAACTCATGCAGACTCCTAGGAGCCATTCATTGTCTCACGAGGTAGTCTGTAGTGCCATGAGTCTGTCTTTCAGTTTTTACCACTATATTGAAATAACAGGAGGCTTCGCCATTCAAATCCTTATTAAAAACAGATATTTATTAATGTCAGGCACCAGAGAAAAGCTGATTTTTAGAGAAGGCAAGTTAGCACTGTTGAACTAAGAGGCAGTTCAAGCAGGCTGAGTTGAAAAACGTCCCCTGCAGGTTGGATCAATGGTCTAGGTCCCTGACCACCTCATAGGTCAGCAAGAGGGGCCCTGGTCTCCGAGTGGCAGTGAGGACACAGCCCTCATTATAAGAACTCTTCTCATGTTGGTGGGTAAGTCTGTGCACAAGGCTCAGTGCTGCCCTTGGCTCACCCAGCAGCTGCTGGGCCGGCAGTTCAGCAAAGCATCCTTGATGGGAACAGATGCTGTGGAACTCTGAAGAAAAATCACTGAGCTTGTGCAGAGTAACAGTTCAGTGACATCCAAGTTCTATGCAAAGCACTGGTTACAAGATGTCAGGGGTCAGGTGGTGGCTGGCACACCTTGTTAAGCACACACATTACAGTGTACAGGGACCTGGGTTCAAGTCCATGGTCTCCACCTGCTGTGAAGCAGGTCTGCAGGTGTCTCTGGCCCTCTCCCTCTCTGTCTCCCTCTCCACTCTCAATTTCTTTCTGTCTCTATCCAATAATGAAATAAAAGTTTAAATTTTTTTTTAAAAAATGTCATTCTTCCATTTTTAGGGAATATTCAAGATGTAATATTACAAGAAAATTTAGAAAAAGAAGATCAAATTCTAGTTTCCCTGGCGGGACTGAAGCAGGTATGTCCATGGTATCTGTGAGCCACAGCCAGGCTTTTGGTAGCTGTTGGGGTGGGCACCCTGGGCGTGGAGGCTCCTGGCAGTCGCTGTTAGCCAGTGCTTCTCAAGTCCCCTCATCCTCTCCAGACAGAACCGAGTCTCCACCCCACACACCCCTTGCTCCTTTTTGCAGTGAAGTCCGACTAGCTTGCAAGCCAGAGTGAGTTCCCGTTGGTCAGCCTTGTGCCCTCCTCCTATCAAACCTGCTGTTTGTTCTCTACTAGAAGCTAGAAAATGACCTCTCCAGCATCACGCTCAGTCGTTCAACCATGAACATGCAAATGTCCTTGGAGCGCAAGTCTTTTTATTATACTTTACTGGAGGGTTCATTATTTTCAGTATAGTTATTAACACGTAGATAGAACCCCTTTCCCCCCATGATAGGTGTCTAAGTGTTTGGCAGACACTCACTCCCCCAACCTAGACACCCCTCCACCATCATGCACCAGGATCCAATGCCCTTTCTTTCCATCCTTTCCCGTCCTTCCCCAGAGTCCTTTGCTTTAGTGCAATCACCACCCTACTCCAGGTTTCACCTTGTGTTTTCCATTACTACCCTTGTTTCTTACGGAGCACAGGTCTTACTAACTGCTTTCGGCAGGCGTCAGAACTACATGTCCACACTTCCGCCACCCTTGAAGGTCTGCCCAAAGCATAAGCATGAGTGAAAAGAGTCTTATGGTCTAGAATGTCTGCCCATCTGCCCGTGTTATTATCAGTGGCAGCTGGGGCAGCACCACCTTAGCAACCAAGGGCTGTTCAGTGGGGCTCAGTGTGGCAGCGATTGGCACCTCCTGCTTTAAGAGAACCTCCAAGGAGGTTGCGGTGGTAGCTTCAAGTTTAGCATATGCCATATCATGTTTGAGGCTCTTGAGTTTGATGCCTAGCACCTCACTAAGAAATCAAAAAAGATGTTAGCAAGTTGAACCTGGTGACAACAAATTCCAGTAGCTTGGTCAGTCTCCCCACAAACCTCCCCCACACATTTTTTTTAAAGGATACTTGCCAAGGGCGTGACCCCCCTCCCTCATATCTGCTCCTGTGAGAGTCTAACCATTAAAACTTTTGAAATTTCCCTTGGCTATTAATAGGCCAATGACTGATAATGTTGACGGTTTTTTTCCCCCATGTTATTTTCTCCTTATGGTGATATATTTATATCAATACTATAAAAAAAAAGTTGGTCAGTGGCAAATCTAGTTTTAATTGGATTCAAGTTTTAGCTGACATTTAAAAATAAACTCATTCATCTTTTTCATTTATTTTCTTCTTTGGAAAAAGATCAAAGACATTCTAAAAGGTTCCCTGCGTTTCAACCAGAGCCAGCTGGAAGCCGAGGAGAACGAGCAGATCACCATTGCAGATGACCACTACTGCGCCAGTGCCCAGGGCCAGGGCCGCAATGGTCAAACGCCTGGGGCCACCAAGCAGGTACAGGTGCTCTGATGAGCATGGTCACAGACTTGATAGACACATTTACACAAGCTTGTCAGGGATACAAATAGTAAGAACCCTACCAACTGGACCACTGTTTTTCCAGAAATACGTCAGATGACTAGTGCTAGCCAGAGCAGCTCCGCTACAGATCTTGTTACAGGTCATCATGGTATTTCTGTAACAGAGATGCCATTCTAAAAATCACACCTGCAGGATATACTCTCTCATTTCAATTTCAGATAAACTCTGCCAAGCAGAATTCTAGCTGTAGACCCTTGTGTGGTGTAAGGGGTTATGATTTCAGTTTGTAACTTGGGACAACACTGATATGAAGAAAGCGTTCAGACTTTGAAAGTAGGAGGTCTAAATGGAAATCTCATATGGACTTAACATCTTAAGTGCACACCAAGTGCATATGTGTGTGGGAGAATTCCCCCAGATAGAGTTCATTAAAAAAAATCTGATAGGACAGAGAGAAATTGAGAGGGAGGATTGGATAGAGCAGAGAGAAAGAGAGAGATGGAGGGAGACCTGTAGCACTGCACCACCACTTATGAAGCATCCTTCCTGCAGGTGGGGCCAGGGGCTTGAGCTGGGGTCCTTGTGCATGGTAACATGCACTTAACCATGTGCACTTAACCATGTGCGCCACTGGCTGGCCCCAAATAGCGTTTCTGGTTTCTCCAAAGGAGATCATGTGCATCCTACAGAGTGACAGTAACGGGATGAAAAGAAGTAGTCTTACTTTTTAAAAAATAATTGTATTAGTGATTTACTATGATTAACAAGATTTTAAGATAACAGTTCCCACCACCAGAGTTTCATGTCCCATCCCCTCCATTGGAAGCTTCCCTATTCTTCATCCCTCTGGGAGCATGGACCAAAATTCTTTATGGGGAGCAAAAGGTAGGAGGTCTGTCTTCTGTAATTGCTTCTCTGCTGGACATGGATGTTGGCAGGTGGATCCATACCTCCAGCCTGTTTCAGTCTTCCCATGATGGGCTAAGACTCTGGAGAGGTGAGGTTCCAGGACACATTGGTGCGGTTGCCTGCCCAGGAAAGTCAGGATGGTGTCATCGTAGCATCTATAATTTGGTGGCTGAAAGGTGGTAAGATATAAAGCAGGACAAATGGCTTAATAAACAGGAATGCAAAGGTAAGAATATAGCAGATGGAACTGAGCGTCTTTGTGTGGTTGAAGCTAGGACATCTATTTTAGTAATTTTTGCCTAAGCCTGACAGCTAGCATTCAGGTGGACTAAGGCATTGTCTGGGAAGATGGTGTCAAAGTTGAGAATAGGCCTGGAGAGCTGAATTAAAGCAGCGAGTAACTCCCAAATATGAGGAAAGTTTATAAATATCACTAACTGTAAACCCCATGGATCTGACTTAGGGCCCATATATATTCATAGTCAGCACAGGAGCCTGAATCTTTGACTCCCTGTCAGTCTGAGCTCACATTCCATGATCACAGCTGGGAACATTCTAGGCTGGGAAACAGTCTGTTTTTACTACACTGGTGGCACCAAGTACCATTTGTCATCACATCCTGTCCCCTTCAGCCACGTCATCTTGTGCTGCCTAAAAGTCTGTCCTTTAAGCAGGTAGTGAAATCACTGGACTCTGGCGGCTGACGTTTCCATAGGGCCCAGATTGCCACAGAGCATGCCCCAGTCACAGGACCCAACTCAGCATCTCACTTCACCGGTACTTCTGACTGTACTTCACAGGCCTCTTCAGAAGCATCAGGGAACACAGACAGAGGGAGCTCAGATGACTTCATCCTCATTTCCAAAGAAGACGAGGATACCGGTTCCAGGGGCTCCTTCTCAGGCCAGGCCCAGCCACTTCGCACCCTCAGAAGTACTTCTGGGAAAAGCGAACCCCTGGTCCACTCCCCGCTGGTGTTTTCTGACCCGTTGATGGGCCCAGCCTCGGCTTCCTCCAGCAACCCCAGCTCCAGCCCCGATGATGACAGCAGCAATAGCAAGGACTCTGGATTCACCATTGTGGGCCCACTGGACATCTGACCACAGCCACAGTCCCGCCTTGGGGAGACCCAGCAGTTTCACCTCCAAGCAGCCTCAGCTGAGGTTCCTCTGCTGAAGCCCCTCTGAAACAAATGCTTCTTGCCCAGCACACTCGTGGCACTGGTGCATCCCATAGGAACTTTAGAAAAGATCAGCTAGGGCCACACTGCCCACAGACTGATGACCACCATTCCCATCCTTGCTCTTGAGTTCAGGCTGGGCTAAGTACCCAGTGTACCACTCAATATCAAAAAAAAAAAAAAAAAAAAAAGAAAGAAAGAAAGAAAGAAAGAGAAGAAATACCAGACCACAGTGGGGTCCCTTTCCCTCTGTTCTGTCCTCCACAGCTAAGGTATTGTATTGGTAGCAACTCCACGAATTACACCTGGAAGAAAGAAGAGTGGGTTTCAGACCTTCCTTCCCTCTGAACATAGGAAAGTTGTTATCAAGGAAAAACACCTGGAAACCTGTCTGCCAACCTGTTTCATTCCCACAGCCATATAACACAGCCAAATGCAGTACAATAAATGAGAAAGAGTGGATTCTGACCTGGAAAAAAATCCCATTAGTGCCCTTTTAGACAGTTACAGTGATATTTAGAAATGGGGTTTAATTAGAAATTATATTTAGGTGCAGTATAGTTTAGATTTCGTCATATGTTTAAGAATTAATTAACTGGCCATCCTTGTTCTTCCTTAAGCAATGGTATTTCATCTTGTAGTGCATTTTACAGCCAGGAGAACAAAGTGGCTTTAAGTCAGTCTTTCCTGCACTGATATCAAATACTCTAAGAGCATTTCTTTCTCGGGTTGAAAAATGTGACCTTAATCTTTGGGATCAATACCTTTTAGACAGTCAGATTTCTGTTGTTTTGGATTGTGATCACCTGCTAGTTGAGGACTAGAGGGAAAGCCAAGTTTATTCCCATCTGGAGGTAGAAATCTTTGTCGGCCTTAAGATAGTAGCAAGTAGGGAATTAAGCCCTGAGTCCCTTCTGGAGGAGCAGGGCTTCGTAAAGAACATTCCAGGTGCCTAGAGGAGGCAGCATTTCTCCCAGCCCTTCCCGTGCTGGGAACCAAGTGTGGTAAGTGCGGGGCCTGGGCTCAGCTCTGCGGTGTTTCAGGTGCCACCGCCAGGGCAGGACCGGGCCTGCACATGGTGCCTTCCTGGACGTCAGCGCAGACGGACATTGCCCCGTGTCTGTTAGCAGCTTGGGGGGGCCTGCTGGCACAGAGCATCACGTGAACTGTTCCTCTAGCTAAGGATCCTGAAAAGTACATTTTTCTTTCCTTCTGCCTGAGCAGGCGAGTAGCAGATCAGATGCAGTGCTCACTTCATCAGAGAGAGCAGCCCTGATGCTGGAGCGACTGGTTCTCTGGGCTTCTCTGAGCGTGGCGAGGCAGTGCAAGCTTTCCGGGCCACAAGTGAAAAGCTGAATATGAAGAGACGCCCTTTACATCCCTCCCACTGCTAGGCGCGTATTTCTCTATGGACAAATAAAGACATGATTTCTCACTTGTCCTACAAGCAAATAGGGCTGACTCGGGAGTCTGCTACTGCAGGGCATGCGGATCAGTACTGCACGTGTCCCTTAAATCCTAGCAGGGAAATCCAACCCATTAGCGTGTAAGCTGAATAACGGCTCTGCTTGTGCCCCATAGCAGGGCTGTTGGGCCTTCCAGGGTGGCTGACAGAGGCACGGGCCAGCTCTCTGGTTCCTGACCCTGAGCTGTCTGCCTAGCGCTTCTAGGAGGGTGATATGCCAAGTAAGTTGCTGCCGAGTGTACATGTAGCTTTGGCATAACATGAGAATACTCCTAGGTGGGCCCCATAAGTAAGTAGTTCCGTCACTCCCATTACTCCTCTCAGAGGCCCTGGTTTGGGGAAGTGCTTTCAGTTTAGAGGTCACAAGTGTGGGGCTCCCTGGGGCTCCAGGCTAAGACTAAAAGGGACCACAGAGCTCTTCTTCCCTGACAGCCGGGAGCACCGTGGCTGTGTGGTGTTCCAGCCTTTCCTTTCCCCGAGGGCCACAGAGCTCAGTGTCACCGGGCACCCAGCCGGGCTCTAGGCTGATGCTGTCCAGTTGTCTAGGTGTTCAGCAGTTTGTGAAATGCCGGCCTTCCCACACGCTTAGGGTGGTCTTCCCTTTGTGCCATAGTGTTGGTGCCACATGAGGACCAACGGGGTGCTCAGAAGTATTGCTTTTCTGACCCCCAACACTGCTGCCTTCTTGGAGGGGGCGTGGGGCATGGGCAGTGCCACCCTCAAATTCCTGTAGGCTCCTGGAGTTTAAAACTGTATTTCTGTCTTACCTTTTTAAGTGATTTGTTTTTTTGCTTACAGTTAAGCATTGTTTGCCTTTCTATTAGTTACAGTGCTATTAAAGAATAATGTGTTCCTTTTTATTATGTTATCAGGTACTTATGTTTAATTGCACTTTTTAAAAATTCTGAATATATGAATATTTTTGTTTTTCTTTAACAAATGTAATCAGTGGAACCTTCTCGTGTTTTTATCATTAGCAGTTAAATCTATTTTATACATGCAAGTCTTAGATTAATTTTCGTCACTACCTGCTTTTTATATATACATGTCCATGTGTTTCACGCATTACTACTTGATGAGCTTGAAAAGTATCTCTGCACATTGTATATGAGAGCTACAGAGTAGAGAAAGATAGTCATTATGACTCTGCCTTACTTTGATTATATGGGGGGCGGGTACGGGCGTGGGGGTGAGTACTGTAGTACCTTGGGCACTTACTCATCTGGATCATTCCTCCAAATGACCTCCTGCTAATGTTCACTGCTGACTGCACTCTGGCAGGAAGTAATAGCACTGCAGAATGAATGTGACTGAAAATAAACCAAGGCCTCCCCGGGGTCCGCTTTCTCTGCATCTGCCTGAGTTGACTCTTGCTTATCACACCCTTCAGGCTTTGCCTGCCCCCCCTTCTACAGGAATGTCTCCTCTACTTTGTCAGAGACAAGAAACAAATACAAATCTGGGACTATGAGATTGTCTGCTGATACTAGTCTGTTGTATTAACCCAGATCTGTTTTTTTGTTGTTGTTTGTTTGTTTGTTTGGGTTTTGTTTCCAGAGAAGCTGCCCCCAGGGACTGAGGCAGGACCAGAGTGTGTTTTGAGGCCTCTGTCCCCAGCTTCTGAGTCCCCAGCTGTCCATATGTCCTTCTCCAGAAGCATACCTGGGCCCTGACCCCGCTGTTGGGAGCCATGGGCTGGGGACAGAGGCCAGGATACTTTGAGAGTGGCAGTTAGCAAGTCAGGCTTCCTGCTGGAAGGTGCAAACTGCTTCTTTGAAGTTACTTTGAAAAACTCTTGACAGTGTTAAAGAAGAAATGTAAAGTTTCTGTGAACGGGCTTGGGGCCACTTTGATGTCCACACTGTCAAGGTTGGGCTTCCTTACAGCAGCACAATTCATTTGACTATGGAGTCCCCAACCGCCCCGTCTATAACCCATCCATCTTTATGCTCTGATCATCCTGACATCAGAAACGGCTTATCTTTTGGTAAAACAATCCCATTCAACATGGTTAGAATAAAAGACTATTGTGAGACCAAGAATGTGGCTTGACTAGTTCCAGACCGGAGGGCAGGGACACAAGTTACAGGGTACACCTGGGCCCCAAGTCTGGACACTGAGGTCAGCACAGCCACACTAGATGGGGGACCTAGGCCTTCCCTGGGGGTTTCTACTCACTCTACTGCTGCCCGCCTTCTCCCACCGTGGTTCTGTGGTTTAACCTTTGGGGCTTCAGTTCCCACATCTGCAAGGTGGAGCTACTAGAAGTCATCTGCCTCCTTTCAGAGGGTGTGGTAAGGATTGAACAAAAGAGCACCTTGAGCAGCATGCAGGGCATTTTGAGAAGTGACGCTTCATTCTGAACGAGGCCCTGGAGACCTTGGAGCTCGCCCTGTCCCACTGACAGTGAGGCCCCTGAGCTCCCCAGAGACCTTCCATCTGGACCTGCTGGACAAAAAGGGGGAGGGGGCACAGCCCAACAACCTGCTGACCCTTCCCCTTCCTGCGTCCCCATGTTGTCCTATAGCCTCACTGCACTCAGTTAACATGAGGCTTGATGAGAAGTCCGCAGGGAGAGGAGGAGCAGTTTCAAATTGAGGTGTGCACTTCAAATCTGTTTTGTTTTGTGTTGTTTGTTTGTTTGCTTGCTTGCTTACTTTGAGAAAGAGACTAGAGAACTGCTCAGGTGCCAGAGATTAAGCCTGGGGCCTCAGGCTTACAGGTCCGGCGCTGTACCCACTGAGTCACCACTCAGCCTTGTGCTTAGTCTTCAGTAACCAATCAGGAAAGGCAATGAGAACACTATCTTGGAGTGGCAACAGCCTGGCTTATTGCTCACCTAGCTCTCTGTCCCAGACCCAGCTGATGAGGGGTGTCCCTCCCCAAGGGACTGTGAACCACAGGTTTTGCCACCAACATGTTGAAGGTCAGATGCACGTAGATGACTTGTGCTGGTGCTGGTGACCCCTGTTTCTCCGCACTGGTGACAGCCACACACACTGGCGCGCACCCCCCCCCCAACATACACACACAGGCCTTCAGGACCAGGAAGCCAGGGGTCTTGCCCATGTCCCTTAGGAAGACTGCCTGCCTGGGCTGCCGGGCTGTCCTCCAGCCTCTCCTGCCCTTCCCAACCCCGGAAGCTGCTCTGTTGCCTGCCTCAGACTGTGGTTGGTGCCACCACCCTGAGGTGAGTGTGGACAGCTTCCCCTCAGGGTGCGGACTGCCTTCTCTCTCCCCGTTCCCTTCCCTACTCCCTGCTGGGGTTTCTGCTTCCCACAGGAAGCAGCTGCCCTGCAATCTCTCAGGACCAAGGGGGAAGTCAAACCAGCTGCACTCTTACCCACAGCCCCTTTGTTAGGCAGGAACCTAGCGCACCACAGCCGGGTGGTCCGGGTGGTGGAGAGCAGGGGAGGTTTCATGCTGGAGTCTGCAGAGGGCACTGCCCTTGCTCCTGAGGTCAGTGAGGAACAAGCCCCAGAAAGGGCCAAGGCAGCCCCTCTGGGAGGAGTCCCAGGCTCCAGGCCCAAGGAGTTGCCTCCTTCTCTTCCCAAGAAATGTTCCCACCTGCTATTTAGGCCCTGCGAGAGGAGCTACTGGTGGCCTCATTTTTGGTTTGGGATCTGTCTCCTGTAGCCAGCATTCTTTGACCTTTTAAAGATTGTTATAGTCAGAGGAATTTCTGCCAGAAGCACATCTGCTGGTGAGAAGGGGCAGTTCTCACAGAAACCCAAAGGACCTGGAAACACAGGTGGAGGACACGCAAACCCAGAGATGCATTCACACGAGTCTCTCGTCCTTTCAGCGAAGTCAGCACCTCAAGGTGTGAGGCCACAGAGATGCCGAGGACTCTGATGCCCCTGAGGTTGTCGTTTCTATACCGGAAGGGACATGTTTCTACAACCAGAAATGCCAGAAAAGGCTTAAATACAAAGGAAGCCCAGAGGAGCCTCTAGAGGTGACTGGGGGTTGGGGGTAGGGGCCTGGTGTGAGTCAGCCACCCCCCATCTGCAGTGAGCCAGGGGCCACTCCCACTTCCTGCTGGGTGAGATCGGGTGACCTTGCATCAGCCAAGCAGAGCTCTCCTGGGTAGACGCGTGTTAGGGGTAAGCTGGCCCCTCTCTGAGGACTGCTGCTGTCCCTTGGCTTGGTTCCAGCTAACAAAGTCTACCCAGCTACGGGCCTCCCCCCACCCCCAAGGCTCCAAGAGCCTAAAACCGTCTTAGCTATAGCTCAGGGAGCAGCCAGGCAGTGGGCATCCTCCTGCGAATGTGAAGAGAGGGCTGTGTGATAAGGTGGAGCCGGCAAGCTGACGGGCCAGTAGTGGTCTCGCCTCTCCAGAAAGTCTCCCAGGGAGGACTCCCTGCGGCCATGCCGTAATGAAGAGACCTGGCCCACTGCCCTTCCAGCAACACCCTTGGCCTTCGACACTGGTCTCCCAACTTCCTGCCCCCTCAGCTGCTGGCCCTGGTCCCACATCCACCCCTAAGATGTGACCACCTCACAGGGCACTGCCGGTGGAACTGAATCTGCCACTTGCTAGACACTGAGCCCGGCTGCCATCAGTAATGACTCAAAACTCGTGATGCCCGAAGGGACAGGCGAGGGCAAAGGGTTTGGGCTTTCTTGAGGATGTGTGCATGAAGCTGCCTACAGTTCTTTCCCTCAAGCACCCCCCCCCCCTTTCTTCTTGCAGCTACATGGCCAGGTTTGGGGCGGCCCCTGCCTGTGTCTGGGATGAGGCCAGCGTGGTCACAGCAGTATTTGTTCCCTGTCACCAGTGCGGCATGAGCAGCAGAGTGAATTCTGGAGGTGCGTTCCTGCCATTGGCGTGCGGCTTACCTCCTGCTCCGATGGTGGGGGCAAGGCTGCTGCGGGTTTCTCAGAATCTGGCACCTCAGAGGTTCAGAGAAAGCCGAGCCTTCAGAGCAAACGTGTCCATGTGCTGGCAGGGACATTAACCACAGTCTGAGCAGGAACCAGGTGAGGGTGAGTTCAGAAGGGCAAGGTGGGGGTCACCCTTCCTGTCTCAGCCCTGGGTGGAGGTCCTTTGTCACCAAGCACAAATACCAGAGGTGGGGTGGGGTGGGCTGGGAGTAGCACTGCACAGGGAGCCCAAGCCCCTCTCAGCTTGCCTCCTTAGGCTGGGGCACAGAGCCTGTCCAGCCTCAGACCTGTGCCTTCTTGCTAGGCCCGGTTTAGCCTCGACTCATTCCAGTGATTTCAGGGACCCCTTAGCTTCCCTGACACACACTTGGCTTCTCCGCCTGAGAAATAAAAGGGTGTTAGATCAGATCAGCCTGTTTCATTTTTGACCATCCCCCCATGTTAAGCAATGAACTTTATAAGGTGCTGCAAAGAATAGTACTCCGAGAAACCAGTAAGTTAACAAAAAGGAGTTTTCCCTTCACTCATGACTTCAAAGTGAGGTTTGCAGTATGCTCTTCCATATGTGGAGAGATCCAGGGTTCAGCCGCCTCAAAGTTTCAGTACTCTGGAGGCCTCACCTGCGACTATAAGAGCCACCTTAGCCAGAAGTAAAATGTCCTCTCTAATCACAGGCCACTAGCACCTTCAAAGGCAACCCCTGTGTATGGGCAGGGCAGACAGATGGAGAGGACAGTCAGTTCCCTCTGCCACAGCCTGGCCACACACACACACACACACACACACACACACACACACACACACACACTGAAATGGAAGTTTCAGAAAATAGAAGGCTCATGAAACATGCTGATTTATACTGCGTACAATGCCTTCTGGCATTGCTTCTACCATGCTTTATTTTTAATGTTGATTATCATTTTGTTTTACTATCTTACATATATATATATTTTTTTCTTTGTTGTCACCAGAGCTTTGCCATTCCAGATCAACTTATTTTAGGGAGAGAGAGAGAGAGAAGAGGAGAGGAGAGGAGAGGAAGGAGAGGAGAGGTGAAAGAGAGAGAGAGAGAAACAGAGAGAGAAGAAGTACCAACCATAACACTAAGGCTTCCCTCCAGTGCAGTGGGGGCTGGGCTTGAACCTGGGTGACACACATGGTCAAGCAGCAACCTCCCAGGTGATCTGCTTTACCAGTCCAGGGAGTCTGGTTTGTTTTGTTTGTTTGTTTAAGCCAGAGACTGTTGGTTTCTAACTTAGGGTGGTGTCATTGAATCCTATTATGTAGAATTGAATCTGGGACCTCAGGATTTTCGATCTGAAAGTTTGTTGTGTAAACCACTGTCACAGCATTCTGGCCTCTCTCTCTCTTACTGTTTTATTTTATTAGTGTGAGCCACTAAATCAACCATAGGGTCAACTAGTGGCTCGGTGTATAGTCAGAAAACGGAACTGATTCCTCACAGAAGTGACTGCACTCAACAATTTGTTTGGCTTCGTATGTTAACTCTCTTTTCAGCCACCAGGTTCCAGACACCATCAGGATGCCGGCCAGGCTTCCCTGGACTGAAGATCCCACCAATGTGTCCTGGAGCTCCGCTTCCCCAGAGACCCACCCCACTAGGGAAAGAGAGAGGCAGGGTGGGAGTATGGACTGACCAGTCAACCCCCATGTTCAGCGGGGAAGCAATTACAGAAGCCAGACCTTCCACCTTCTGCATCCCACAGTGACCCTGGGTCCATGCTCCCAGAGGGATAGAGAATGGGAAAGCTATCAGGGGAGGGGATGGGATATGGAGATTGGGTGGTGGGAATCGTGTGGAATTGTACCCCCTCCTACCCTACGGTTTTGTTAATTAATCCTTTCTTAAATAAAAAAATAAAATAAAAATTAGGACAAAGCAAAAAAAAAAGAGGTGACTGCAATGGCCCTATATGTAGAGTGCACGGAGTTCAGTGCTTTCCCTTTCTCGCCCACCCTGCCTCACCCCGGTCGACAGCCCTGCAAACCCCTCCTCAGCTGGTGCTCTTTCCTCAGAAACACCAGGGAAAGGCTCATGATGGCGTATGACTCAAAGTGACTAGGGACACTGACCGACCTCTTGGAAGAAGCAAACACTCCAGTGAGTGATCAAGGTTCTTCTGTACAGACCTGATTTATTTTTATTTTTATTTTTATTTTATTTTATTTTATTTTATCTATAGAAAGGAAACACTGACAAAAACCATAGGATAAGAGGGATACAACTCCACACAATTCCCACCACCAGAACTCCATATCCCATCCCCTCCCAATAGCTTTCTTATTCTTTATCACTCTGGGAGCATGGACCCAGGTCATTGTGGGATGCAGAAGGTGGATGGTCTGGCTTCTGTAATTGCTTCTCCGCAGAACCTGGACATTGCCAGGTGGATCCATACTCCCAGCCTGTCTCTCTCTTTCCCTAGTGGGGCAGGGCTCTGGGGAATCGGAGCTCCAGGGCACATTGGTGGGGTTGTCTGTCCAGGGAAGTCTGGTTGGCATCATGCTGACATCTGGAACCTGGTGGCTGAAAGTGGAGTTAACATACAAAGCCAAACAAATTGTTGACTAATCATGAACCTAAAGGCTGGAATAGTGCAGATGAAGAGTTGGGGGGGGGGGGTCCTCCTTTTTGTAGATAGCTAGTAGGCATATTCCAAAGGGCCTACTAGGGCCCTTTGTTTGTTTGTTTCATTTTCTGAGCCTGAAATCTGATATGCAGGTGGATCCAAGTTATTGTCTGGGGGAGATGATGTCATGGCTGGAAAGAGGACCAGAAAGCTGGATCAGGGAAGAGAGTAGCTCCCTAATATGGGAAAGCTGTATAAATACTGTTGACTGTAACCCCATCGATTTGATGCCAGTTAATTGTGACCCCTGTGCTAGTCAGTGTATGTATTTGCTTAGGAGCCCAGAGCAAGGAGCCTCTCCATGCAGAAGCTGTGTGATGACAGAATGAGGAGTTGGGTAGCCAGTGGATCTTGGTGCAACAAGGACTGTCCCCACCCAGCCTGTGTGCCGTGAGCCTCCCTGAACCTCCATTTTGTTGTACGGACGCAGGACAGACTGCCTGTCTCTTGGGAAGTGTGAGAGGAGGTGAGTAGAGTAATAAGGGGCTGGCCTTCAGTGAGTGCCCTGTAGACACTGACCTGTCACTCCCTTAAATCTCCAAGCTTGAGAAGGAGCCACTAAACCACGTTGACTTTGGGGAGGGGATGTAGACTTCATTGCCTTTCAACCACAAATGGATGTGACAGGCCAGATAAACCCATTGCCAGGAAAACACCCTCACCCCAAAGTGGGTTCTAGTGTGTCAAGAGAGTCACACACCTGGCCCAGGGTCTTGTCCCCTTAGGGTATGTCCCCCGACAAGTCCCACTAGGGCGAGCAGTGAGTCTAGTCTGGGAAGGTGGACTCAAGGAGGGAGAGGCCTGGCAAGCTGGCTGACTGGCACAGGGCCTGCCTTGCATGCGGGACACCCAGGTTTGACTCCAGGCCACCTCTGTGTGCAGGTTCATATGAGGCCTTGCTAGAGGGACTTTTTTCCAACTTGCCCCCCAGCAATATGTTTTCTTTCTGTGGCTCCAGCGTGTGTAAGCCTCCGTGATCCAGTGTCACATATGGAACAACACAAGTGTCTGCCATCAACCAAGGGTGGGAGAAAGGCAGAACCTGGAGGGGTGATAGCAGGTGTGGGACATGTTACGGAATCTCCACAAGAAATCCTATCAGCTGCTGCTCTGAATTTTCATGGCTATTTCACATACTTCTGGAAAAGCTTGACCACCTTGTCTTCTGTCCACAGTAATCTAGGTGTAGAGATTCTTGTCTTTCTCTTTTAAAAATATGCCACCAGGAAATGTACTTTCAAAAGCACCGAATGGCCTTCTAGGCCCTGCTGCTGCTGCTGCTGTTGTTTCCCCCTTTTTAATTACATTAGAGCGATTCCATTGATTCTGATTACATTAGAATGAGAACAGGGAGAGGGTGAGCTAGAGAGAGAGAAGCGAGGGCAGAACACAGCTCTACCTTCCACGGAGCCCCTCCTCCTCCTCCTCTTCCTCCTCCTCCTCCTCCTCCTCCTCCTCCTCCTCCTCCTCCTCCTCCTCCCCGTGTTCCAGTGTGATGCCAGGGCTCCAACCCAGAGCCTCCTACACAGCAAAACATGTGCTCCCCTGTGTGAGCTGTCCCCTGACGCTTAAGATGCCTTTAACAGGGGCTGAAAGTATAGTTGATAAATCGGCAGTGGGGGCACAGCTAGAAATCATCCCACATGCTAGCAATCTGGAACCATCCCATCAGTGCAGGACACAGAAGCCAGTTCATCTCAGCAAGTTCAGGAGTCTCTTCCTGCAGCTGAATGACTTGCACAGAGCTTACTATAATTCTCTAGAAAAGACTGGACTGTGCTTTGTATTACCTCAACAAAGCAGTAACAGACGGCATGTGCTTAAGTGTGACTTCCCCCTGCAACCATTGACAAGTCCAGGCTTCAAGCGCCAACAGAGGAATCTGGAGAAGGATATGTCGTCGTCTGGTGCCCGATAAGGCAATATTACTGTCTCAGCTCACTGAGCACGTCCCAATGCAAGGAGGCCTCCACTAGCTTATTGGTTTGCTTTGCTTTCTTTTTCCTGTAAATGGCAGGGAGGAGCATGGAATCACCGTTTCCCAAAGAGCTTGGCGCTTCAGTTGGCCACAGGTTTCCAGTGAGATGCTCAGCAGGTCAACCTTGATCAATCCAAACTACTGAGCCTCAGTTTCTTCTTCAGGAAATGGGACTCTCATCCACTGTCTGGTGAGGATTAAACCAATGCCCTGGAGGCAGGGCAGTGCTTAGTTAACAGTGGTTATGTAAATAGAATATAGTGTTAAGCAGGGGAGATTAAACCAATGAAACAGAAGGGGTTTTAAAAGCAGAATTTAGAAGCAGACCAACATTCTGGGGTCAGGACCTGGGGCTGTGTGGAAAGGTCATAATATACACAGTGAGGCCACACAGGCCAGACCCAGACACTTATTATGTCACACAGCTGAGGCCACATATGCAGGCAACTAAAAGCTGCCCACAGTCACCACATGATGAGTCTCCAGGGAAACCTTCAGTGGGGCCTAGAAACCACCCACAGGAGAGGAGGGTGTGTGTGTGTGTATGTAGAAATGCCCAGGTTCTGGAGCTATGCCCTGCCACATCTTAGCACTCAGCAGGCACCAGGGTGCTGCCCAGGGCTCCAAAGGCCAAGGACAGAGATCTGGACCCCAACCAGAGCAAGAGCCTGAATTGGTGTTCTGTATCTGTCTGTCCGCGGCTATTGCCCCACGGAAGCCAGGGCTGAGGAGTAGGCCTCAGTATGATGGCTATAAATAAACTTGGAGCCTTGCGGGTTCACACCAGGGAGACCACAGGAACTGCTTCAGGGCTAGAGCAAATGCTGGTCCACAATGAGAGAGAAATTCCACTACCGGCAGGCACCAGCATTTCCCTCCAGCCTCTGGGGTTAAGTACTTTTCTCCAGATCAGGAATGCAGGTCAGAGCTGGGGGCAGACAGTCCACTTGTGCCAGGCAGGCCCCGAAGGGCTGTGGCCCCACATTCATGTGTCCAGCTCCTCAGCCACGGGACACTTTGCTGCTGACCAACCCATCAGACACATGCACCAGCAGCCTCCCAAAATAGATTCTACTTGTCTCCTCCATAAAAACAAATACTAAAAAAAAGATTTGGGGGTCGGGCAGTAGCGCAGCGGGTTGAGTGCACATGGCACAAAGTGCAAGGAAGGGCAGGAGGATCCCAGTTCAAGCCCCCGGCTCCCCACCTGCAGGAGGGTCACTTCACAGGCGGTGAAGCAGGTCTGCAGGTGTCTCTCTTTCTCTCCCCCTCTCTGTCTTCCCCTCCTCTCTCCATTTCTCTCTGTCCTATCCAACAACAACAACAACAGCAATGATAACAGCAATAATGATGACAACAGGGCAACAAAGCAGGGAAAAAATGGCCTCCAGGAGCAGTGGATTCGTAGTGCAGGCACCAAGCCCCAGCACTAACCCTGGAGGTTAAAAAAAAAAAAAAAAAGATTTGAGGCACAGAGGGACTGTGCTTAGTGCCAGAGAAAGGTGCTTTGGGGACAGCACAGGGGGACAGTGAGATCCTGGAAGCAGGGACACTTTCGAGGAGCCACACGGGTTTGCACACATGATCCTTATGCCAGGGAAATTGCACAGGAAGCAGCGAACACCAGGAACTTTGCACTGCACATAGCGGGAGGAGTTTAATAAATCCACCACACCTGGCGGTTTCAGCGGGCCAATGGGAAGCTCTCCCAGCTGTGACACATCTGGAGTGTAAGAGGAGGGGACCTTTGCACAGAGAAGCCTCGGGCCCTCCCATGGGGACACTGTATCTCTGAACTTCCCTCTGTTCTGTCATTTCTGCAGAAATTCTACCTCACAGCTTAATAGTGGAATCTGCGTTACCTTGCAATTCTGTCCCAGAGGCAGTCGCTGGGCAAGGTCTCAGGTAACCTCCCACTCCCCCAACAGTGAAACAGGAAACAGTAACTTGGTTTACGTGTACTTTACAGCAAAATCTTACACATCTGGGGGGCCGGGCAGTGGTGTACCCGGCTAAGCACCCATATCACCATATTCAAGGGCCGGCCTGGGAGCTCCCACCGCCACCTGCAGGGGGGTCAGGAATGGTGAAGCAGGTCTGCAGGTGTCTATCTTTCTCTCCCTTTATCTCCCCGTCCTTTCTTGACTTCTCTCTGTCCTATCTAAAAAAAAAAAAAAAAAAAAAAATGGAAAAAAATGTCACGTATACATAGTGATTACTGAAGCAATGCCATCAGAAGCTCTAAATTCCGGTTGTCCTTGTCGTCTTCACTGAAAAGCAGTTTCTTCCTAAACGTAGGCAAAGTGGGCTATCCGGCTCGGCATGGACTTGCCCCCCACCAGGCAAATCCTGGACGGGCCTCACCCAGCCCACCACCTGGGGGCACTGTGACCCACAGTCCTGTTAGCTTCCAAACTGAACCACAGAGCTCTGGGGCACAAGGACACCGTTCCCCATTGCCTCCTGCCCCTCCGCACCCTCGGGCAAAGTCCCGCCCAAATAATTCCGGCTTTGAATGACATAATGGTGTCTCCCAGGGAGAAGATATTTAGCTATGCTAAATGTCAGTCACCCACATAACAGCAATGGCTTTAGGCAGTGAATTGTAATAAAAAAAAGATTAGGGGCAGTGATGCTGGAAGCTACAGGAAGGCAAGCAGGCAGGACAGCTTGTCTGCAAATCCATTCCTAGAAGCTGATCCCTCACATGAAGACATGTGACTCAGTCCCAAGCAACCTCCAAGAAGAATCCAGTCACTAATTAAGGCATCAGTGGCTCCAGAGAAGGAGTCCCCTTCCCTTGTTAACTAAGGAATAAGGGATTTCCATCCCTTAGAGAAGGGATTCCTGGGGACTTATCTGAACACAGGCCTGTCCTGCAGGGCAGAAGGCCACCAGGAGGCAGGAGGCAGCTAGCAGCAGGGGGCCAGTTCCCAGTGAGGAAATGCCTCATCTGACTCCCCAGCAATCCTGCGAGTGCTGTTATGTAGATACAAAAGCTGACTTTTTCCCTGTTGCATCGACTAGTAAATAAAGTTGGCATTTGAATGGCTCAGGCAACCTAGTTCCAGAGACCTTTTTAAAACAGGACTTGAGGAGATAGATGGTTAGAGCACAGGACATAACACCAGGGGTTGATTACTGCTCTGGTCTCTCTCATACAGACACATCTGCTTAAGTTCAGAGAAAGGAAGAAAAGAAACCAGGACACTGGAGAGCTGAACTCACCAAGTGACAAATATATATATGTTAATGTGAGACAGAGTGGTAGAGAGAGTGAGAGCCAGAGCATCATTCTGGCTTTTGTGATGCTGGTAATCTAACTCATGCAGGCAAGTCCAGAGCTCTAACCACTGAGGCACTTCCGGCCAGCTTTATTTATTTTTTTTTTAACATAGATAATATTATTTAACCAGGATTATTTCTGGGGCTCAGTATCCTCCAGGGGTGGATGAATCCACTGCTCCTAGCAGTCATGCCTGACTTCTTTGTTTCTTTTTTCCTTGCCATAGGACAGGGAATTTGAGAGGAGGTGGTGGAGGTGGCATAAATTAGTCCCAGGGATGGACCCTGGGGCTTGCAGGGCCGCAGGCAACCCCGTGCTATGGCGGACCAGGCTGAGCTAGCGCCCCAGCCCCAGCCGAGAATCTTGAATGGCAACACGATCGCATCGTAGAAAATGCGTCGCAGCCTCAGCAGTGGTGGTGACCAGAGAGCCAGACGCAAGCGCACAGGTGCTTTCCGAGCGCAGGCAGGTGCACCCACTTGTTTAAGTTCAGACTAACCCTAGCAGGCGGCCGGGCCCCGCACAAGCAGCTCTGGGCTGGCGTCTGCAGGCCGCGCCATCAGAGGAGCAGGCAGAGCAGGGCTGGGCCCTGAATCAGGTAAAGGCACCTGGCACAGGAGCAGCTCTGTGTCCTCCAGCCATCTTCCCCTCCCAGACCTTCCTAAGCGCACCACGGAGAGGTCCTTCACCACTGTGAAGCAGAGGCTGCATAAAAGGGGGCAAAGCAGAAGCGTCAGCGGCCCAGAGTCTGCCCCTCCTAAACCAGGGAGCCTGCAGGAGACTCGCTGTTCTCGCTGGTAATGTACTAAGGGCACCTTTGTGCCTCCCGCGGCCACCCCTGTCCAAGGTGCTTATGCTTTCGTGCTTAGGCCCGTCACCCACCCCTCCCGTGAAAGGGCCTCTCCCTTCCGCCCCCCCAATCACTGGCATCTGTAAAGTTCACCAGCACCTCAAGTTCTCAGCGAATATTGCATTCTCACTGCTACAGTCACAAGAGTTAGGGAAGCCTCTGTACCTCTAGGGGCTGATGGCAGAGTCGTCACGAATAGATATTTGCCACCAGGGTTATTCCTGGGGCTCAGTTCTTGCACATGAACCCACAACTCCCAGTGGCTTCCCCCCTTTCTTTTTCTGATAGAGGCAGAAATTGAGTGGGAGCAGAGAGAGAGAGACCTGTAACTGCTTATGAAGCTTCTCCCCTGCAGGTGGCGAACAGGAGCTTGAACCCAGGTCCTTGCACATGGTAACACGTGCATTCATTCCGCTCCTAAGCCTGTGATTTTAAAGAACTGTGCAAGGTGACAGAAGCCCACCATTCATATTCCACTCACTGTCGTCTCTGGTTCGCCAAGGGGAGAATCAAAGCCAGCGTGGAAGGTGTGTGCCCCACTGCTGAACCACCTCCTCACCCCTGCCAACTGATTTTATCACAGAATACATCTCTCAGGGCAGTTTAACTCTGGTTCATGCTGGGCAAACCCTGTACTTGGTGCTCCCTTGTCCTATTCTCACTGAACCTCCAACCCCCCCAGCTGAGAGGTGCTCTGATCAGGATGGAGTTCAGCTGTGAGCTCAAGCCATTCTCAAACAATTCCTCCCGCCAGGTGCTTTTCAAATGTGATTTTGCATACAAACCACCTGTGGGATCTTGTGATGCTGCGGGGTGATTCAGTAGGCGTGAGGTGGGGGGCTGATCCACACGCGGCAAGAGCCCAGCTGATATAAATGCTGGCTCCAAGCAGAGGCTGAATAGCAGGGCATTTCTCTGCTGGGTAAAGGGTAAGCGGCCCTGGCAAATGTCTGAGATGATCCTTTCACTCTGCCATCTTCCAAGACAAGCACACGATCATCCATCACTACATCTCCATTTCTGCCAGCAAGAAAAAGGGAGTAGCAAGGACCTACACTTGCTGCTTTGGATGTTCCCCAGAAGTCACACCTGACATTTCTACTTCTATCCCAGTGTCTAGAATCTAGTCACTTGCCTCAGGGAAACCTGGGCAGGACTCATCTTAGGGGACTGAGCATGTTCTGGTAAGAAATCAGGTCAGCATAGGAGTGGCCGGGAGGAGGTACTAAGGAGAAAGAAGTAAAGACTAATGAAAAAAAAAAAAAAAACCCATTCTCAGAACCTTTTACAGAGGAGGAAGGTAAGGGGCGAGGAGTTTAAGAACTCTGAAGATTAAATGGGTAATTTATGAGAACCTGATAACCGGAGCTGATGTAGCTGTCCATTTCTTTAGTGCTAAAAAAAAAAACAACAAAAAACGGAGTTGGGCGGTAGCGCAGCAGGGTAAGCGCAGGTGGCACAAAGTGCGAGGACTGGTGTGAGGATCCCGGTTCAAGCCCCCAGCTCCCCACCTGCAGGGGAGTCGCTTCACAGGTGGTGAAGCAGGTCTGCAGGTGTCTGTCTTTCTCTCCTCTCTCCATTTCTCTCTGTCCTATCTAACAAGGACATCAATAACCACAACTACAACAACATTAAAAAAGGGCAACAAAAGGGAAAATACATAAATGTACAAAAAAATAAAATAAAAAAGAATTCACTTAAATACTATCTTAAAAATAAATAAAACAAGGGTCCTGGCAAGTGACTTGCCTGATAGAATACATGTATTACTATGCTCAAGGACCTAGATTTGAGTCCCAGACAACGACTCAGTTGCTCTGTGGGGCAGGTCTCAGCCAGTGGTGGGTGGGAGCTGGCAGAGGACTGACTGCCCTGGGGTTTCTCCATCCCAGCAGCATGGGGTCCCTCTCACCACAGCTGACAGGGTACACTGACAGTATTCGCTTCTCTCTGCCTCTTTTTCCCATTTCTTGGTGGGGTTCCTGGGAGCATTCAGAGTCTGCGTCTAGGGGAATGCAATCTAAGTCACAAATTGAAATGCAAAAAGATGCCTGAGATTCTAAATAGACCGTGGCAGGAGCAAGAAGCAAACCTCTGGAGCGGACTCAGCAGTCTCTTCCCGGAAAGGACATAGGGTCATACTCTGGGCTTTGGATTTACCCTGTTGTAAGGGCTGTGCTCTGCTGTCAGCAGGAAAGCAGCAGGGGTGACAGTGACTGTAAAGGGGAGAGGCTGTGTCCCAGTGCAACAGTTAGAGAAGAGGGCAGAGGGCAGGGCGCCACCAGGACCCTCTGCTCTAGGACCAGCCTCTTTGTACTTTGTGTCTCTCTCACTGCAGCTGGGGGCTGTGTACCTTAATTCTAAGATCTGATCATTCTCAGAAAAGATGATAGAATAGATTCTGTTCGGCCTAACAGAGGTGGGGATTTTCAGCACAGTGAACATTCTTTTCAACTTACTGTGGTGATTTCACCTTCCTGTAAAATGAAATTGAGTTTCAAAGGAGTCAGCTTCAATAAAGAGTAGATCAGTGATAGTGCACTGAGAGAAAAAGCGGTAACCCCAGGTCAGTAGAACAGCTGTTAGGGGAGATGGGGCGCCGAGGAGCTCTGGCAGAGGACTCTGGTAATGTCCGTCTCGAGAAGTCTGAGTGTTGTTAGTAAGGTAATAAAGTCAGGTTCTGCTGGGTTGCAGTGAGCACTGGAGATTAGTGCAGGACTGCCTCTGAGCCACAAACTACAACATTAAAGAGCTGAAGGTGGGTGCCCAGAGCAGCTGAGAAAGGGAACTGCATCTGCAGCCTCTGCTGGTCCCTGAGGCTGCAGAGGGTAGGCAGCAACCACGTTCATTTGCATTTCCTCTTCTAAGTGTTTGGGTTTTTTGTTTTTCACCACGCCAGTCGCCAGTCCTCCCATCTCGGTCTGTGATTCTTCTAGTGTTTTTTCTTCTTCCATAGCCAGTCAACAGCGTCAGGTTGAGCCTGATGTAAAGTTTCGAGACCTCCCTTGAATCTGGAGAGGTGGCAGTCGTTGACTATGTGGGTCATAGTCTGTCTGGAGCCGCAGGGGCAGTTCGGGTCGTCTCTGGCTCCCCAGCGATGGAACATAGCGGCTCACGGGCCATGGCCTGTTCCATAGCGATTGAGGAGGGCCCAATCATAACGTGCTAGGTCAAAGCCGGGTTGACGCTCGCAGGGGTCTGTGATGAGGTGTTTGTTCTTGACCTCAGCTGACTGCCAACTCTGTTTCCAAGAGTCTGGAACAGAGAAGTTCAGTGTAGGCGTAGGGGACCAGATTGGGTGATGAGACGTCAAGCGTTGGACAGGGTGGGCGAAGATATCCGCGTATATTGGCAGGTCAGGTCGAGCGTAGACGTGGGAAATGAACTTAGATAATGCTGCATCCCGGCGAATATCTGGCGGGGCGATGTTGCTAAGAACTGGCAGCCATGGGACCGGGGTGGAACGGATGGTTCCAGAAATTATCCTCATGGAGGAATATAATTTGGAATCGACCAAGTGGACATGGGGGCTACGGAACCATACTGGGGCACAGTATTCTGCAGTGGAATAGCATAATGCCAGAGATGATGATCGTAGTGTGGAAGCGCTCACGCCCCATGAGGAGCTGGCCAGTCTTGCAATGATGTGATTCCTCCCGCCCACCTTTGCTGCAGTTTTTATGAGATGTTCGTGAAATGACAGGGTGTGATCGAGAGTAACGCCAAGATAGACTGGCTGGGCTTCATGCCGGATTCTCGTACCACCAAGCTGCACATTAAGCTCACGTGAGGCCGAGGCATGGTGTAGATGGAAAACAGATGATACCGTTTTTTGCAGTGCTAGGGATTAGTCGCCATTTTTCACCGTAATCAGATATCAGACACGTCTTTCATGAGTGTTTCCTCGAGGATGTCGAACTTGGATGCCTGAGTTGCACAGCAGATGTCATCGGCGTAGATGAACTTCCTTGAAGACTTTTCTGGGAGGTCATTGATGTAAATATTAAATAGCGTAGGAGCCAGAACAGAGCCCTGGGGGAGGCCACTTGAGGCAAGTCTCTATCTGTTAGACTTGTCACCCAGATGCACCCGGAATCTTCTGTTTTGGAGAAGAAACTATATAGTGTTGGCCACCCATGGAGGCAGGCATCTTGAGATCTTGACTAGTAGACCAAGGTGCCAGACCGTGTCATAGGCTGCTGTGAGATCAACAAAGACAGCACCCATCTTTAAATTCTTCTGGAATCCATTTTCAATGTAATTTGAGAGGGCCAGGGCTTGTTCGCAGGTAGATCTTCCTGGGCGGAAACCAGCTTGGAAGGGTGATAGGAATTTCTCTGTAAGAGGAGAAATTCGTGACAGAAGCAGCCTCTCGAGGAGTTTGTAACACACGGAGAGGAGAGAAATTGGTCTATAGCTGGCGGCCAGTGTTGGGTCTTTCTTTGGTTTCAAAACTGCTATTATCTAAGCACGACGCCAAATTTTGGGCATAGATTCGGATTCCAAGATGTGGGACAGGAATGAAGCGAGCCACTTCTTTGCCGCGGGACCCAAGTTAAGAATGAGTTCTGGGGTGATGTTATCATAGCCAGCAGCTGTTCCCAGTTTAACCCTCTTCTAAGCGTCTTCCAGTTCAGACAGTGTAAAGGGAGAGAGTTTTGGAGATGGACAAGATAAATGGAAGTGGGATGACCACTCATGGGAAATTTCTCTTTTCCAGACTGGGTCGATCTTAGCACGTCCAACTTGAGTTAGGTGACTGGCCACTGAGTTTGGAGATACGGGAGGATGGGACCCTGCAGCACCCACACGTCTGAGCCATATCTGTCACATTTCAGGACCAAGGGCAGGTGAGAAATGGTTTCCCAAGGTCTTGACAGTGTTGGGAAGAAATGTGGACACTCCAGGACAGCTGGGGAGGTGCTCAGTGAGGAAAACCCAGGATCTGGATGTGAGAGACCCCCAGGGCCATTCAGTCCCTGGCATGGGATGTGCCAGCGTTGACTTTCCCAGCTCGCTCTCTGAAGTGAAAAACCAGTGTGGGGCCCAGAGCAGGAACTCCTCCTGCCCAGGTTTTGGGTCAGTGCTGCTCCTGTTGACTGCAGTGCAGGGCCTGGTCACACCAGCTGCTCACCCGGGATGCTGCTGTGCAGAGGTGGGGCATGTACATTTGGTATTAGACTTCTGCCACAAAAATATCACTGAGGAGAAGTATGCCATGCCTACTGCTGACGGGCACAGGTATGTGGTTTTCAAATTAGCAGTATCTGCTGAAGTTGAACATTCACACAGCTAACAGTTCCACTGTTAAATCAATGCCGACAATGTGGACAGGTCTCAAAGATACAATGAAAGCCCCTCCCCGTCGATATGTGCAGTGTGTGTGCTTCGTAGGAATTCAGATAATTAGTGGTCGTTTTTTTTCCTTTTCATTTATTTCCAATGCACACAGGTAAACATTAACAGTATCCTTCAGGTTATTTGATTTTTCAACTTGTTATGTTACAAAGGATGGAAAATTTTAGTCTCTTGCTTTAAAAGTACTGTATTTTTTTGCACATCATTCAGTAACTTCTTATTACATTATTTTAACAAATGCATCATCATTCCATAGATAAGTCTTTAATCTCTTATTAACAGGCAGTGAAGTTTTTTTTTTTTTTTTTCTTTTGCCTCCTGGGTTATCACTGGGGCTCGGTGCCTATACAAATATTTTTTAAGTTAGAGACAAAGTGGGAGAGAGCAGAGGAAGAGGGTGAAAAAGATCACAGCACTGAAGCTTCCTCCTCCATTGTGCTGGTGGTGGGGAGGTGGGCTCATACCTGGGTCGTGCACATTGCAAAATAGATCGCTACCCAAGTGAGATAAAAGATTAGACCACTAAAAGATTACTGGTCTATGAACATGTGTAAAGGTCTTGGACTGGAGAGGCACTCAGCAGTAGAGCTCAGGACTTGATAGTGTAAATCCAAGTGTAATTCCTATCACCAGATCTATACCAGAGCTGAGCAATGTTCTGATGCTCCCCCAATCATAAAAATAAGTCTTTTTAAAAATATGTTTTTCATTTACTGGATAGAGACAGAGGGAGAGAGGGAGAGAGACAGACACCTTGCAGCATCAGGAGTTTTCCCTGCGGGTGGGCACTGGGGTTTGTACCTGGCTTCCTGCACATTGTAACTGTGTGCACCCCACCAGGGGTCCCACCACCCAGCCCCAAAATAAGTCCTTAAAAATTATTCATGCATATTAGGAATCACTTCTCCATAGAAACAGATGTGTGGATCCCCTGCTCTGCATCACCCCTTATCTCTGCAGTTTCCTCAGGTAAAAAGATACAGTCTGCTTTTTGCTTCTTGACTACTGTGCCATCAAATACATTTTCTAATGTTTTACTGATTCTTAGAAAAGTTGGAAATTCCTATACTGAGATAACATTTTCTAGTATATAGAAATGTAAACACAAAACCATTAACAGGAAAATAGAAATGTGTTAGTGCTTATCACCTGTGTTGCATGCTGTACTACAAAACAGTTTACAATTCTGTCACTGCAAGGAAACGTAAATATTAAAAATTGATGTGTCAAACACACTGAACTACTGGATATGGCAAAAACACAACTCTGCCTCCTTCAAATGTTTCCATTGAGGGCAGGGCTAGATAGCATAATGGTTATGCAAAGAGACTCTGCCTGCAGCTCCAAAGTCCCAGGTTCAGTCCCCCACGCCACCATAAACCAGAGCCGATAATAAATGGTCTGGCAATAAATAGATAAGTAAATAACTAAATATAAAATGTTTTCATTGAAGCACATTTTCACCTTGCTTGGGATGAAAACTCTGAGGGTTACTTTTATAATTGCTTTTAGGTAATAATAGGTTTTTCCTTTATTTTTATTATTTACACTTCTACAGTCACCTTTGTAATGGCTATACAAATGTATGTTTCTGCCAGATAGGGCTCCCCTTTCTCTACATCCTTTCCTGCACTTGTTATGTCTTTTTCATGGTAACCACTTTAATAAATGAGGTAACATCTTACTGTGTTTTTATTGATACCTTCCTCTAATGGCTACTGATCCCAAGTTTGTTTTTTTTTCATACTCTATTTGGCCATATGTATGTTTTTTGAGAGATGTCTATTCAGGTCTTTTATTTTCTGGTTATTATTTTTCTTTCTTTTTTTAGATTTTGTTTGACTTTTATCAAAGCCCTAGCTTATTATGGTGATGCTGGGAACTGAACCTGGGACCTTTGGTGCCTCAGGGCTGGAAGTCTTTTTTTATTGATGTTATGTTTTCTTGAAAGAGAGAGAGGGACCACAGCATTCCTCTTCACTGGCTTATGGTGGTACTGGGGGTTCATGAAAGTCTTTTACATAACCGTTATATTTCCCCTGCCCATTTACTCTTTTTTAAATTTAATTTTAATTATTATTATTGATTTAATATTAATTTACAAAACTGTAAGATAATAGGGGTATAATTAATTCCATATAGCTTCCACCACCAGAGTTCTGTGTCCCCATCCCCTTTCTTTGAAAATAGCAGTAGTTCTCACCAATATGGGATGGTTCTATAATTATGCTTATTTTTGTTACCTCTATTTTTGGGATCATATCTGAAAAATAATTCTCCAGATCTGTATCAATAATCATTTCCCCTGTTTTCTTCTAGTGATTTTACAGCTTACGTCTTTATTCCATCTTGAGTTGGTTTTTATACAGTAGAACAGATGTATTCAATTTCTTTTAATTTTTTATGTTTATTTACTTATTTTCCCTTTCGTTGCCCTTGTTGTTTTTCATTGTTGTTGTAGTTATTATTGGTGTTCATGATGTCGTCATTGTTGGATAGGACAGAGAAAAATGGAGAGAGGAGGGGAAGACAGAGAGGGAGAGAGAAAGACACCTGCAGACCTGCTTCACCACCTGTGAAGCGACTCCCCCGCATGTGGGGAGCCAGGGGCTCGAACCTGGATCCTTATGCTGGCCCTTGCACTTTGCGCCACCTTTGCTTAACCTGCTGTGCTACTGCCGGACTCCCATGTGTTCAATTTCTTAGTGTTGAGATCCAATTTTTTCAATACTACTAAAGAGATTTTAACTGTGTGTTATTGATATTCTTGTCAAATAATCAGTTGGCAGTATGGACTTATTTCTGGGTTCTCAGTTTGTTTACTCTGTTTTAATCCCAACTCCATACTGTTTGATTATTGTAGCTTTGAAATATATTTTGAAGAAGGGAGTGTGGTGCCTATAGCTTTGTACTATGAAAAAAAATACCATTGGAGTTGTGATGGGATCTCATGGAGAACTGGGTGGAGGTTCCAGTGGGAAAGTGCACCCGCTCAAATGTCCTTTACCCAAGAGCCATCCAGCACTATTTGGGGAAGGTTCCTGCAGGCCTTCTCTTCTGTTGAGCATGCAACAGCTTCGGGGAGTGAGCACTCATGGGCAGTGAGAGAGGACGGGGACACCCGGCCAGCCCGCCAGCTAGATCAGCCAGGTCAAGCCTGGTGCTGAATAGAGCCACAGATGCTGCCATCAGGTGACCCTCACATCCACAGGGACTGCTCTGAATCTCAAGACCAAATCTCTGGGATTTCCTAGTCCATGTTCTATTGCAGTTCTAGTAAAGTGTTTATTGGTTAATCATTGCCTTTTGCCTAATGCAGTTAACTTAGATGCCAGTACCTGGCGGTTTCTACCTTGTAACTGTCACTATAATATATAAATGAGTGTCTAGAATTGCCTTTGGATGTCCTGCTAAACTGCTTGAATCTCAAGAATCAGCCTTACAAGCAAATTTTCTCTCTCTCTCTTTTTTTCCCTCCAGTTTCTGGGGTTCAGCACTGCAAATTCACCACTTCTGGTACCTATTTTTTTTCTTTTCATTCAATAGGAAAGAGAGGAATTGAGCGGGGATGGGGGGGAGATAGAGGGAAAGACAGACACCTGCAGACCTGCTCACAGCTCGTGAAGCTTCCCGCGTGAGGGGTTCCAACCCACAGGGGCTGGAACCCGAGTCCTTTGTATCCTTGAGCACAGTATGGTGTGCACTTAACTGAACACACCACACCACCCCCCGCAATTGTGTTCTTTTAAAAACATTCCACACCTAGTATAGGTAGACAATGACAGCAAAAACATTGAATATGCAAGGCAGTTAATATCACCCACTGTCTGGCCCTGGAGATTTCCTTAAGTTTGACCTAACCCTGGACTCAAAATTCCCTCAAATGCAAGAACCAAATATTCTCTTCAACAAACAATAAACAAGCAAGTATGAAAGGAAAATTATAGTCACATGGGATCAGGCTATTTGAGTTTCAGCTATTGTTATAAGAATTGATGGTATATTTATCTTCATGAAAGCATTTATCTCTAGGCAACTAATGCAGCAAGGAAAGGTATAGCATTTAATTTACCCACAACGTTTCCTTTAATCATATCTGACACCGCAACAAAAAGAATCAGTTAAAACTTACTGGCTCAGGATAATTCCAAATTCTCAAATGGCAGCTGCCAGCACAGCTAATTAATTCAGATTGACTGCTGGGCTTCATGTTCATTTGGATTAAGAGAAAATGAATGAAGATAGCAGATCAATAGCATATGTACCTCCTGGACTCAATATTCTGAGTTCTTGTCTGCCAGCTGGCCCTGTGTCCTTCTGGGGCTACGTCCCACAAAGGGAGGTTCTTGGAAGCACCGTGACCTTCGGATATTAGCAGGAGTTACAGCTGTCTGGTTCAAGAAGGGCACTGAATTCAGGCTGCTATGACATTGCTGTAACTTATGGGATCCATCATCCTGAGTGTCTGTGTCCTCATCATCAAAATGCACATACTTGTCCCGATCGCACAAACTGTTAAAGAGATTAAACCGCACGGTAAGTGTTCAAGGATGGGAAGGTAACTGTGAACGGTATAGGGTGGTGCTTTTTATTTTTTTAAAAAAGGTCCATCCCTAAGTTCATACCTTCAGTATTAGGGAGTTTCTAGACTGAGACTTGACACTGGGTTCTAGAGAAACATCAGTGACGGGTAACGCCAACTCCAGACCAAGATGGGGCTACACTTCTCTCCGGAGGACAGCATTAGTATAGTAGTAACCAAAAGAGAAGGAAAAAAGTTTTGAAAGCAATCAAGTTGACATCCTAGAGAGTAAGCAGCAGGCTTGTGTGTAGGGGAGGACTAGTCTTGTGAAGGACATGGGGAGCTTGTCCAGGCCCTGAGGAGGGGCAGGGAGGAGCATGGTGTGAGACGGGGACTCAGAACCTGGTGATGCTCCCACAGGGGCAGCAGTCACACCGTGTGGGGCTTTCTAATCAAGCCTTTTCTATTAAGGGCCAGTGATAAGTGGTGTAGGCATTAGAAACCTTGGGACTGGGTGATAACCCCCAAATCCATAATCCTAAACACCAGAATCCCAAAGGTTGCCCAGAGAATATTGGAGAATAGACTAGCCAACTTTTATTTTTTTTTTTTGCCTCCAGGCTTATTGCTGGGGCTCGGTGCCTGCACCATGAATCCACTGCTCCTGGAGGCCATTTTTCCCCCCTTTGTTGCCCTTGTTGTTGTATCCTTGTTGTGGTTATTATTGTTGTTGATGTCCTTAGTTGTTGGATAGGACAGAGAGAAATGGGAGAGAAGAGGGGAAGACAGAGAGGGGGAGAGGAAGACAGACACCTGTAGACCTGCTTCACCGCCTGTGAAGTGATTCCCCTGCAGGTGGGGAGCTGGGGACTTGAACCAGGATCCTTCCGCAGGTCCTTGCACTTTGCACCACGTGCGCTTAACCTGCTGTGCTACTGCCTGACCCCCCAACTATTTGTTTAAGACATGTCTTTACCTTTTTCTTTATTTTCTTTATTATTTTTTTTTTTCCTCTAGGGTTATGGCTGGGCCCGGTGCCTGCACCAGGAATCCACTGCTCCTGGAGGCCATGTTTTCCCCCTTTTGTTGCCCTTGTTGTTGTAGCCTCGTTGTGGTTATTATTATTACCATTGTTGATGTTGTTCATTGTTGGATAGGACAGAGAGAAATGGAGAGAGGAGGGGAAGACAGAGGGGGAGAGAAAGACAGACACCTGCAGACCTGCTTCACCGCCTGTGAAGCGACCCCCCTGCAGGTGGGGAGCCGGGGGTTCAAACTGGGATCCTTCCGCAGGTCCTTGCACTTTGTGCCACATGCGCTTAACCTGCTGCGCTACTGCCTGACCCCCCAACTGTTTGTTTAAGACATGTCTTTACCTTTTTCAAAATGACATCATTCTGTGAGAGAGAACCTGAGAAAGGGAACTCTCTCTCAAATTGTATTTAAGAGTGCTGGAGGGCTGGTGTCCTGCCAGGAGTTAGCAGGTGTCCTCAGCTAGGAAGCCAGGAGCACACTGGGCCTCGCAGTGAAGGCACGTTCAGTTCTCACAGCACAGGGAGAGTGAGTTTCCTCCACCCGAGATGCCATGGAAGACTGAACTCACATTCCCACATCTCTCTCTCCCATTGTGCTGTGAGAAGCCCAGTGTGAAGGACTGATGGGAAACAGGAGACAGATCCTCAAGATAGTGTTGGGTCAGGAGCCATCTCTGTGAATAACAGAACACCCTCTGGTGAATGTGAGGCTCTCTGCTCCTTTCAGTCACCCTGCTTTCCCCTACAGGGATGGTGCTTTGCTTTTGGGGATTTTGATCTTCAGAATTCTGGGATTTGTGTCTAAGGATAGTGATGAACATGGGCGGGCACCGTCAGAGTCTCTGTCATAGTGTTCAGTTCCACTGTCTTGTAGCTGGAAACAGTCATGAACAGTGTGTGAAGATTGGGGTTGCTCATGTCCCAATAAAGTTTTATTAATAAAAACAGAGCAGCAGGATTGGGCTTACAGGTTGTGGCTTACCAGCCTTTGTGTTAAGTCATGGCAAAGAGTTTGAGGCTCGATCTGAGTGCAGGGGGTGGGACTGGAAAGTATTAAGCAGGAGTGTGAATTTGATCAGGGACTTCATATGCACATTAAAGCCAATGAGAGGAATTAAAATAAGAGGGAGGCATGGGAGGAGGAGGAACAGGAAAATGATAGAGAGTAGAAGATAGAACAGAAAGGAGGAAGAAGAAAAAACACACATCCTGGTATTGGCTAAGAATAGTCCTTGGCCCCCCTCCGTTCCCAACCTGCAGGGAGGACGCATCACAAGCGGTAAAGCAGGTCTGCAGGTGTCTATCTCTCCTCCTCTCTGTCTCCCCATCTCTCTCGATTTCTCTCTGTCCTATCCAACAACAACAACAATAATACAAGGGCAACAAAAATGGGGGAAGTTGGCCTCCAGGAGCAGTGGATTTGTGGTGTAGGTACCGAGCCCCAGTGATAACCCAGGAGGCAAGGAAAAGAGAAAAAAGCAAAAGAAAAAAAGAATAGTCCTTCATCTGGTTTCTTTCCTCTTCAGGTTACACCTTTACACTGTGAGAAAGCTAGTGGGAGTGCTGGTGCCTTATCAGTGTTCACCCCAGGGGTCACAACTTACACAGCGGGGAGAAGCTGGGTGCTTACAGCCCCTGAAAAGCTGGACTTAAGCATCAGCTTCCGGAACTGGTCCCAGGGCCAGTCCCTGGGTTGGAGTCACATACCTGCAGGCCCCCAGTGAGTCCTGATAGACAAGTAGGTGTCTGGTCGGTTCCATCTATTTTCTCACTCTAAGTTCTTGTTTCCTTATTTTCTTTGTGGTTGTTTGGTCTGCTTGAGAGAGTTGGGGTGTTAAAATCCACTGCCATTATTAATAGTTGCTTTATATAGTGTGACATCCTTTCATCTGGTGCAGAGATGTTAATAACTGTTACATCTTCTTGGGTGATTGATCCTCCGATCACTATATAAAGTCCACCTCTGTCTTTTATTGCTTTACCCACCTTAAAGGCCTTGTGTTAGCTATTAGTTTGATCATCCCTACCTGCCGCTGTGACCCACTAGCTTGTGTAATCATTGTCTCGCCTTCCACACTGGGTCTGTGTTTTTCCACCACGTTAAATGGGTCTCCTGAATGCAGCACCTTAGGCTGCTTGGCCATCCTGACATGGCACAGGGGTCTCCCGTAACAACACATGGTGGGCTTGTGTTTACCCATCCACCCTGCTGCTCTGTGCTTTTTGATAAGTTCAGACCATCGACACTTAGTGAAATCATGGGCTCAAGAGGTTTTATTGCCATTATTTTGTATGGGTCTTGAGTGTTCTCTTCTGGTGAGACACTTTAGAACTTCTTGTAGAGCAGGGCTGACGGTAGTAAATGCCTTCAGCCATTAATCCTATGAGCAGCTCTGTATTCTTTCATCCAGATTAAATGAAAGCCTGGCAGCGTAGAGTCATCCTTGGTTGGAAGACTTTCTTATTGAATACTCTACAAATGTTGTGTCAAGATTGTCGACAATACTTCTCTGTTTTTCTAGTGCTCTGAATCTAAATCAAAGGCAGTTTTTAAGAGCTTTGTCTTTGGAGAAAGTTTTAACATGATTTATAGATATAAAACTACTTTTGACTATTTTGGTAAAACATGCAGTAAGATCACTCTCTGCTTTATAAAGGTGATTTTTTTTCCATTGTTTTCAAACACACAACTTCTGTTAAGCAAAAAACTAGACAAAAGCTACAGGAGCAAGTTTGAAGGAACTGAAATTGGAGCTACAGAAGTCCCCAGAGCTGGCTCACTCTGTGTCTTGAATGGCTTCTTGGCATCTCAGGCCTCGGCTTATATGTCTTGACTAAGATCAACTTTGATGACCCAGAAGCCATGTCCAGGTCTGAAGGGTTACTGTACCATCTTATCCACATATCTAAGCCTGAAAGGGATTTCTTTTTAATTTTATAACTCACACGTGCTGTCTCACTGCTCCCAGGGCGACTTTTTCACTCAACGAGAAATGACAGTGTTAGCATGTCTCCCAGGGCCATTGTATTCCCATATGATGCTGGGGCTTGAACCTTGGCCACACGTGGCAAGGCACGCACCCTACCTGATAAGTTATCTTGGTCCTAAGGAGATACATTCTGTGGAGTGTTCTTACAGTGACTAAAAAAAAAAAAAAAGTCCCCAAATTTGATTCTTACCGAACCCTCCTAAATTATGTGGGCATGACCCCAGTTTGCCTTTCTCAATCAGCATTCAAATCAGATTCATATGAATATTTATAGTCACATGAATATTTATATCCATAGCAAGTGCCATGAGCTGACACAGATGCGGGAAGAAAACTGCAGAAAAATCCCTCTATTCCATCTCGTCCCCAGATCAGGCAGTTGTTTCCCTTCTCCCTTGTCTCTGCACGTTACGTGGAGATCCTGGCACCCGGTGCTTTTTTTTGCTGAAGTAAATCGGAAAAGTCAAACAGTAGCACTGCAAAACGACAGCGGCTTGGTAAATAGGAGCACATGTACATCTCACCAGAATCCCCTTGGTGGACGAACCTCACAGCTATGGGTTATGAAACAGTTCTGGAGATGGAGCTTGTGAGGCCCAAAGGATGGCGCTCTGGCTCGTGTGGCTGGCTATGTGGTCGTGGCTATGTGGGCTGGTTTTGTTGTTGAATCTGAATTAGCACATCTTTAGAAATGACAAGAATTCTCCACTGACCTCAGGTCTCACTGCTTCCTGCTGTGCTCTGTCCATTTCACAGTTAGCAGTGCTAGACTGGTTTCTGGAGAGGCGTATATTTACAAGCTTCCGCCCACATCACTGCTCAGAACCACCACTCATCTCACCCCCAGCTCCTCTTCCCTTTAGACTTTCTGATCAATGCTTACTTTCACTGACTCACGAAGCTATGACCCACGAGCAGTTTCCCAGTAGATAAGCTGTTGAAGTTGCTTGAACCAGGCCTGACCCACCTTGTATTTGGGCTCTCTAGCCTGTGTCCGTTCCTCTGAATGTGTCCTGTGGATAGAAGAAGTCTGTTGATCTAAGTCCAATTTTTACTGAAGGGTCCTTTCTAAAACATACCATGCTGTTTTCTCTTATTTAAATATTAGATAGAGACAGAAATTGAGAAGGAAAGGGGAGAGAAACAGAGACATCTGTAACCCTGCTTCAGCACTTGTAAAGCTTTTCCCTTGCAGGTGGGGACCAGGGGCTTCAAACTGAGTCCTTGTGCGCTGTAATGTGAGCCTTTAACCGGGTGCACCAGCCCCTGGAACCAACACACCTTGCTTTGCAAGCTGCTACTGACATCTGATTTGCTCTCTTCTGTAAGACCTGTAAATGTTTCATAGCCATCAAAATTCCGTAAGTGTAGTGAATTGGTTCAACCTCGTTTGTGGAGTTAGCTGCAGTATACGCCGACTTTCTCTGAGGTCAGCTCTCCTGTTGGTGCTTGAATGGCAACAGAGACCCAAGTCGACACGCTTTGAACTGTGACTTATCACTGGCATGGTTGTTGCACAGAGTAAGCTATGGATTCCACAACTAGGACCCTTCCCACTATGACTTTTCCCTTCCCAGTCCCCAAGACAGAAATCCTAAGTGGTCAACTGCCCAAAAAGTCTTGGGGAGGGGCCAGTGGTGGCATGCCCTAGGTAGAAAGCACCCATCACCATGCATAAGCCCCTCAGTCAAGCCCCTGGCCCCTGCCCACTGGTGTGAGGAGGAAGCTTCACAAGTGGCAAATCAGGGCTGTAGGTGTCTTTCTCCTTGTTTTCCTTTCAAATTTTATTATTTTCTCTTTTGTTGCCCTTGTCTTTTTTTTAATCGTGGTTATTATTGTTGTTATTGATGTTGTCGTTGGATAGGACAGAGAAATGGAGAGAGGAGGGGAAGAGAGAGAGAGAGAGGGGAGAGAAAGATAGACACCTGCAGACCTGCTTCACCGTCCGTGAAGCGACTCCCTTGAAGGTGGAGCCAGGGGCTCGAACCGGGATCCCTATGCCGGTCCTTGCGCTTTGCGCCACATGCGCTTAACCCGCTGCGCTACCGCCCAACTCCCTTTCTCTCTCCTTTTATCTCTCCCCTCTCCTTCTCAATTTCTCTATCCAAAATAAATAAGAAGGCTGTGAGGAGAGTAGGTTTGCCATATAGGTACTAAGCCATAGAAGTAACCCCTGGTGACAATTTAAAAATAGCGTTATTAATTTTTTTGTGATTAATAACATGTTACCAGACTGTAAGATGATAGGATAGAGTTCCACAATGCACCCACCACCAAACTTCGGTGTCCCCACCCTCCCACCTCCCAAAGATAACCACCATAGTTCTCACAAAGTCTTAGAAATACTTTGCTTCTGTTAAAAAGCGAGGGGGAGAGGGAGAGCGAGAGCTTTAACTGCTGCTATATGCCAGGGCATGTGTCCCCACAGACGGTAACTTCTCATCACCGTTTCTTCTGTGAATTATAATGTGGTTTGTCCAAGGAATGTTGTGTTCTGTGCAGATTTCACTCTTTACAAATTGAAGATTTGCTGCAACCTTGTGTCTAGTACGTCTGTAGGCTCCTTTTTTTTTTTTTTTATTTCCCCCTAAACAGCATGTGTTTGTTCTGTGTACATGTGTCCCATTTGGTAATTCTCACAGCACTTCAGACTGTCTCATCATCATTATCTGATACAGTGATCTGTCATCTGTCATCTTCGTTGCTACTGTAAATGTCTAGGTGCCACAGGCTGTGCTGGGATCGATCAGAGGTCAGACTAATCAACAGATGTGGGTCCCCACTGCTCCTCCAATCATCATTCCTCACCTCCCTCCCTGACTCAGCCCTCCCTGACTCAACCCTCCTTATTCCCTATTCCCTGAGGCAGAACAGCATTAGAGCTACACGGTGGCCTGGGAGGTGGCAAGGCAGACTGAGTTTCTGATCTTGTATGTGAGGTCTTGTGGTGGGTCCCTGGCATCACATGTGCCAGACTGATGCTCTAGTTCCCTCCCTCCCTCCCTCTCCCTCTCCGTTGCCTTTCTCTCAAGAGAAAAACACTAGTTAATAACCCTAGAATGATCTGTAGGCATCCATTTCTCACAATAAGTAAAAAGCTAGACATTAATCTTACTGAGGAAGGCCTGTCTAAAGCCAGAATGGAGGCTGATGGTGTGCCCTGCTGAACACACATGTTGCTATGCACAAGGACCTGGGTTCAAGCCCACACTCCCAGATGCAAGGGGGAAGAAGCTTCACGAGTGGTGAAGCAGGGCTGCAGGTTTCTCTCTGTCATCCTATCCCCCCGTCCCCTTGATTTCTGTTTCTATTCAATAAGTTAAAAAGAAAAACAAGAAACCCCCACAAAAAATCATAAAAAATAAACAAATAAAAAGTTAGGATAGGCTGAAAGGAAGACCTCTCACACCCAAGCTGTGAACCCAAAGGCAGAGTTCTTGAAGGTAGTCGGCACTGAGAGTCTTGCCCTGTGAAAACAGGAGGGACACAGCTTGGTGGTCTTACTGTCCACACGGAGAGAGTTGTAGTCTGGATAGATCAAACCAGCCACAACGTTCCATCAAGACAGTGTTCCGTTCAGAGCAACGTCCTAAATCTCTTGAATGTTGTGAAGGCTAAGTGAGGTGAGGAAGCTGCAGGCTTGGCGCATGAGACTGATTGAGGGAGGGACGCTGTTTCCATGACTTGACTGAAGCAGTGAGTGCTGATGTAGGCACTGCACTGAGTGATGACCCGGAAGGCCTAGCTAAGATAGTTGATGCTGGCAACAACAGGCATCTGCGGTCAACAACAGGCATCCAGTGCAGATTGGACAGCCTAGCTAGGAGGAGGGTAGGAGGGCACCTTCTTAAAGCTGCATAGTTAGAACTCAGTGCCTGGAATCCTGGGGTTTTTAGAAAGATAAGCAAGCATTGGCTTCAACTTAAAGTCATCAGATGCATTACACCCTAACATGAGAATCAGCTTGCCCTTTAAAGCCTTGAAACCAGTGGTTGTCGGGGACCAGGCAGTGGCGCACCTGGTTAAGTGCGCACATTACAGTGCTCAAGGATCCAGGTTCAAGTCCCTGGTCCCCACCTGCAGAGGGAAAGCTTCACGAGTAGTGAAGCAGGTCTGCAGGTTTCTCTCTGTCTCTCTTCCGCTCTATTCCCCTCCCCTCACAATTTCTCTCTGTCTCTATTCAAAATCAATAAAGATTTTAAAAATAATAATAATAATAAAAGAAATCAGTGGTTGTCTTCCATGTCAAGTCCTAAGGCCCTTAAGCATTATTTAGAGGGTTGAGTGCATACATGACATAGGAGCCAAGGTTCAAGTCCCCACTCCCCACCTACAGGTGTGTCTCTTTCTCCCTCTCTTTCCCTCTTCCCTCAATTTTTCTCCGTCTCTAGCCTGTAAAAGAAAACGGGGAAAGAGAATGAAGCCAGGACCGATAGGTTCATAGCGCGGCCTCTGAGCCGTAGTGACGACCCTGGCAGCAAAGGAAAACACAAGTGCCCCCCCACCACCACCAGCAGCGGGCACCCTGATCTGCTGCAGCCATCAGCACTCAGACCTTCCAACAAGTGCCGTGTGGCTCGGGGAGATTCGGAGAGTAGTCAGGACTTCTTGGTGGTAAAATGTTCTTAGGTTAAGGTCTGCACACTGTGTAGAAATGACCTGATTACACACTCACAGTACAGTGTAAACATAACTTTCATGTGTCCTGGGAAACTAAACATAACATGATTGATTGTGATATTCAATTTATTGTATTTACCTGGGACTAGTACTCACAATATCTCCAAGATGTACCTACACACCACATTTAAAAACACTATCAGCTTGATTGCCGGTACTTGCTTGTGTGTAAAGTGAAGCCCGCTAGTGGACACATTCCCTCCTTTAAGTTATCCCTCCATTCACGGGAAGACAGAGAGGACATACACTTCCATGAAGCCCTCCAACCATGTTTACCAAACTAGTAATTTTTCACCTATAAAAATGAGCAGAGCATGCTCATAGAGGAAGAAAGAGGACTTAAGAAGGATCTGGGGCAGGGAGTGGTGTAAGGATCCTGGTTCGAGCCCCCGGCTCCCCACAGGCAGTGAAGCAGGTCTGCAAGTGTCTTTCTCTGCCCCTCTCTGTCTTCCCCTCCTCTCTCCATTTCTCTCTGTCCTATCCAACAACATCAGTAACAACAATAACTACAGCAATAAAACAACAAGGGCAACAAAAGGGAAGAAATAATCAAATAAAAAAGAAGGATCTGAATCACAGTAAAACAACAACAACATGGGCGGGGTGGATGGCCTAATGGTTATGCAAAGAGACTCTTAGGCCTGAGGCTCCAAAGCCCCAGGTTCAATCTCCCAATCTCCTGTTCCATAAGTCAGAGCTGAGTTAATAAATAATAAATGTCTTGGAAATAAAATGCTAAAGCCAACAACAGCACATGATCCATGATCCAAAAGGTTCACCATCCATCTGGGGGGAATTCTGGAAAGAAGAGCATGAATGCAGAGGTCACAGATGAGTAAAGAGAAGAATCACGCAGAGCTGAAGACAGGGACTTCACCAGGAAACCGCCTTGGGTCACGAGGCAGTGAGCACAGCACAGCACAAGCACGTGGGGCCTGGCGCTGTCCTCGCCGCTCACCTCGCCCAGGCCCTCTGCCATGTCCGCCGCAGCCATCTCCTGGGCTCTCCCTTCAGCTCACGTCCGCCACAGCCATCTCCTGGGCTCTCCCTTCAGCTCACGGCCGCCGCAGCCATCTCCTGGGCTCTCCCTTCAGCTCACGGCACGCCACGCACCAAAGCGAAAGCCCAAGGGTCGGGCTGGGTTTCATTTGCTTCCTTGCCACCAGTTAAGACCCCAAACCTGAGCCCTGCCATATCCGTGGCTACGTTTCACCAGTATCTCTAGTGGCTGTCACTGCACCTGCTTGACGGAAGTAGGAAGATTCCTAAATGTTCTGCCTGCTTCTACTCTTGGCACTTTAGAATCCCGTTGACCCTAAACAGGCAGCATGGTCTTTGCCATGTGAATACAGTTATATATATCCGTGATAGCTGTTAGCTAGCCCTACCTACCACCACCTGGCATCTTCCTGCACGGGGCCCCAAGCCCTGTTCAAATGCCTCCTACCCTCCGACCCCCCTTTACAGTCCTCAGATCTGATGCAACAGACCACAACCAGTTTAGCTTCACTCTGTTTTCCATTTCGTCGCTGCTTATGCCTCGTGTGTGAGTGAGGTCATCTGGTCATCGATCTCCTTCTGGCTTATCTCCTTCTGCACAATTCCTTCAAGTTCCCTCCAAGGTGAAGCAAAAGAAAAGACGTCATCATGTCTTTCAGTTGTGGAGAATTCCATTGTGTATTTCTATCATACCATCTTCTTAAGCAGTCATCCATTTTAATGCTTTTAATAGTTCCATTTTCAATGTTTTGTCAGGAATCACTAGACTGTTTACACAGGGGCTGAACCAGTTCTATTCCCACTGGCAGTGTGCAAGCTTGCTCCCCCCCCCCCCGCCCCAGATCTTCACACTTACTGTTTCTGTTCGTTTTATTGTATGGTGTTCTGGCAGGTGTGAGGTGGTATCTCACTGATGACTTTATCTGAATTTCTCTGATTATCAGGGACTGTGAGCATTTTTCATAAATGATGTGATTTGTATTTTTTCTTCTGTATAAAACCTTTCTCTCCCGATTGCTTTTAATCTTTTATTTCTCTGTTGTGGTGTTTGAGCAGTTTGATTCTAATGTGCTCTATTAAGTCTTCCCCATCTGGCTTGTACAATGTGTGCTCATTGAGATTCCTGGGTCTATGTTTACAGTGCCCATTAGTAATTGGAGTTCCTTGTTAATTGGTCATATATATTTTTGGGGGGTTCTCTTCTGCTTCTTCCTATGCCAAGTCACTATTTTGGGGAAACAAAACACAGTAGATTTTTAACTTTTTGAGACCTGGGCTTCGAAAAAATATATCTTATTTTGTCTTAATGAGAGAGACAGAGAAGTGGGGGAGAGAAAGAAAGAGAAGAGACTAGAACACTGCTCAGTCTGGCTTATGGTGGACTGGGGGATTGAACCTGGGACTTTGGAGCCTCGGACATAAGAATCTTTTTGCACAACCATTACACTATGTCTTTGACCAGGCTCTGGATATTTTTATATTTAGTATCTTAGGCTTTATTCATGGACTTACTTAGTTCAGGCACTAGAGAAGTTAGATCTTTTCAGACCTGTTTTAAGAGATGTTTAGGGGAGTTGGGCGGTGGCGCAGCGGGTTGAGCACACGTGGCGCAAAGTGCAAGGACCAGCGTTAAGGATCCCGGTTCGAGCCCCCGGCTCCCCACCTGCAGGGGAAGTCGCTTCACAGGCGGTGAAACAGGTCTGCAGGTGTCTGTCTTTCTCTCCCCCTCTCTGTCTTCCCCTCCTCTCTCCATTTCTCTCTGTCCTATCCAACAACGACAGCAGCAACAATAGTAACCACAACAATAAAACAAGGGCAACAAAAGGGAAAATAAATAAATACTAAAAAAGAGATGTTTAGGTGGGACCAGAGCAGTGTACAGCTAGCAGACTGTCCCTGTGCTGATACCAGCCCCTTCTGAGCACTGTCACGGATGGCTCGAGAACTGGGTGCCTTTCCCCGTGGCTGCTGCTAGTTCTGTTCATGACCCTGCAGGACACTCCTTACTGCTGTCTCTGATCTGCATTCTCCAAGAGGGAAAGAGTGCCCCAAGAGACACCTTTCAGTTTCTGGAAAGTGATTTTCCCTGATCATGAGTAAAGCATGTTCATGTGTGCATAGTGTATGTGGCTATCACACATGATGCATAACATGTCTAAAGTGGTTTCTTAGGGGATGATTTAATTAAAACATCTTTGTTTTGGATATAGACAGAGAAATTGAAAGGGAGAGGGAGATGGGGAGAGACAGGCACCTGCAGCCTTGCTTTACTGCTTGTGAAGCTTCCCCCTCCTCCCCACGCAGGTGGGGTCCTGGGGCTTGAACCCTGGTCCTGGTGAACCCTGGTCCTGTGTGCTCAACCAGGTGCACCACCACCCGGCCCAGTTGATAATTTTTTAGAGGTGGGTAATTGCTGTTAACTTTTTTTTTTTTTTAACTGTCTCCGAGCAGTTTCCTGAATTTGCTTCTCTCAGTCCTCTTCGGAACGCTGGCAGGTGACCCTCCATAGCCCCTGTGCCCTTCTCTCCTGTTTTCTCTGCTACAAACTCTAGCCAGCTTGGTCTCCCAGGCCTCTCCACTCCGCTGCCTCTACTCGGGGTTTCCTAGGCTCTGCCTGGCATCTCTTCCCTGCACCCTGGCCTGGTTACGCGCTGTAAGCCAGCCGCCGGGCGGTCACAGGGCTCTCGAATCAGTCACCTGTCTCCTCTGTGCATATTCTCCACTGTCTCCGTGGAAGCTGAAAGACTCGTGATCTGGAGAGAAACCACAGTGTTGTCCACTGTCTTGGAATCCAGCCCCCGAAATAGCTTCTGGGTCTTGTTTTATGTGGGAAGGCAAAGCTGTCCTCCTTAACTCTGTCTTGTCTGGACTTGGAAGATAGCTGTGTTCATCTCCGAATGGTTCCGAGGACTAGCTGCTCCTATGCAGCTCTGATCAGATTCTTTCTGTAGCAAATGAATTCTTACTATTGATTTTTGCTACCAGATTTATTGCTGGGGCTCAGTGTCTGCACAACAAATCCACTGCTCCTCACAGCAGTTAGGACAGAGAAAAATTGAGAGAAGGGGAGATCGAGAGAGATGCTTATAGCACTGTCGCACCACTTCCACACCACAGGTCAGGACTGGGATCTTGAACCCTGGCTCTGGCACATGGCAACTCAATCAGGTGTGTCACCTCTTGACACCCCCTCCCCCAATGAATCCTTATGCGCTTACAGTATTCCAATGGCTGGTTGTCACTTTACTCACGGAAGCTTAACGTCACATAATAGAACAGCAATGACATTATGCAGAGGCTTTGCCAGAGCCACAAGTCCTGATGTGACGTGGTAGCTAGAATGCAAGTCTTGGAAGGAAGCGACAGGGACACTGATTTTTCTTTTGAGCCTAGTGGGGTGGGGGGAGGTCAAATAATTTATGATTGATGCAGCAAGACATCTGAAAATACTAAGGGGCCAGCCAGCGGCTCACCTGGCAGAATGTACAATCACCACGCTTGCAGACCTGGATTCAAGCCTTGCGACCACCACACGGGGGTGCCAGCAGTGGATGAAGCCCCCTGAGAGCTGAAGTGATGCCTCTCTCCTCACCCTCTAGCCTACAGGCAAGAAAAGGCGGGAAATGGTACTAGGATCGGTAGAGTTGTGCAGGCACTGAGCCCCAGTGACAACACTGGTGGCAAAGAATAATAATGATAGTAATAATAAAAATTTAAAATGAAAAAATACACTAAGCTATCATGGTAAACTGTCAGAACGAAAATTAAGTTTCTAACTAGGTTAAGAATGGAGGGGATGCAGGAGACAGTGAAAGGAGCCGTGCTTTCAGGCTTCCTAGTGTAGTCACAAGATCTTCCCAAAGTTGAAAAAGGCAAAGCAGAGGGAAGATCACTGTCACGGCCAGGTTATTGAAATGTGCCTAGTGTAGCTTGAAACATTGTAATCATCTCTGTGGACTCAAGTCTGTGGCTACACATAGTGGCAGCTGTGGAACTGACAGGTCAGCTACAGGTGTCTTATCGTCTTACCATCCAGTAGAAAGTCGGACAGTGTTTTGGTCTCCAGTCTGGGAGACGGTTATCAGAAGACTCAAAACTAGAGCTAATGATTCATAACAGGAACTGGGTGGGGAGTCTGTGGGCAGGATTTTACTCTTATCCTTAGATCGTTTTGGTGTCTTACTTTTGCCCTATGTCAGAATATCATAGGCTGGAAGTGGCTCAGCTCTGGAGCTCACACTTAACCACATGCAAGGATCCAGGCAGAGCCCCCAACACGGAGTGGAACAGCACATATGGGGGATTCATGACAGAGTGATAGTGTGATGTCTCTCCTTCTCTCTGTCTGTATCTCACGTTAAGAGGAGAAAACGGGGTCGGACGGTAGTGCAGCGCGTGAAGGGCACATGGCACAAAGCACTAGGGCTGGCAGAAGGATTCTGGTTTGAGCCCCCAAGGTCCCCACCTGCAGGGGAGTCGCTTCACAGGTGGTGAAGCAGGTCAGCAGGTGTCTTTCTCTTCCCCTCTCTGTCCTCCCCTCCTCTCTCCATTTCTCTCTGTCCTGTCCAACAGCATCAGTAATATCAAATAAGGACAACAAGAGCAACAAACTGGAAAAAATGGCCTCCAGGAGCAGTGGATTCATAGTGCAGGCACCGAGCCCCCGTGATAACCCTGAAGGCAAAATAAATAAATAAAAGGGAAAGAAACAAGTGCTCTGGGCTCTGGGAGCAGTGGGATCATGCAAGTACTAAAAGCCCTAGCTACGAAAAAGCAAACAACAAAAACTCAACAGCAAAAACAGTTCACCTTCACCTGCCATCCCGATGATGACAGTCACAAGGACTTTGGCAGTGCTTAGCTTAGAGTAGAAAGGCCTGCAAAGCCCTTCCTGGTTGAACCTTCTCTCCTCAATACCTCACTGTGCATTTTCTTGTCACTTTTTATTGTCTGTGTTCTGGCCTCACTGCTGCTCTTTTAGGCCCTCAAGTATATCAGTCTCTCCTACTAGTGGCTTTCCCAGTGTGCTGGTTTCTTTGTCTAAACTGCCCAAATTAGTTCTGCCTCTCTTGGTCATGTCCCTTTAGGTCACAACTCAAATACTTTCTCAAAAAGCTATGTCATTTTCAGCAGCTTGTCATTTCCAAAAGATGTTAATGTTTCCCATCCCTTACCCTCCTCTGCATGTGGCCTTGCCACTCACCCATCAAGAGGAGTTGAATTCTCTTTAAAAAAGACTTAGGGGGTCAGGCGGTAGTGCAGCAGGTTAAGCGCACATGGCGCAAAGCACAAAGACCAGCGTAAGGATCCCGGTTCAAGCCCCCAGCTCCCCACCTGCAGGGGAGTCGCTTCACAGGCGGTGAAGCAGGTCTGCAGGTGTCTGTCTTTCTTTCCCCCTCTCTGTCTTCCCCTCCTCTCTCCATTTCTCTCTGTCCTATCTAACAACAACAAGAACAACAGAAATGAGGGGGGAAATGGCCTCCAGGAGGGCTGGATTCACAGTGCAGGCACTGAGCTTCAGGAATAACCCTGGAGGCAAAAAAAAAAAAAAAAAAGAAGAAGAAGAAGAAGAATAAAGACTTATAACTTGGCCGGAATAGCAGACTGCAGAAGAAAGGCCATGCGATTTCCGAGGATGAGCCTCAAGAAGCCTTGTGAGGTCTTACAGCTCCCATGAGGGTCTTTGGGACGCTCCCTCTTGGAACCCAGAAACTCACTGAGTTCAATCCTCATGACGTGACCCTGCAGCTCAGGTCCATGCTGAGTTGCCCCCGTGTGCAGACATGTGAGCCTTCCTTGCACGTGCAGATGGCTGCATCCCCAGCTAACACCTGCCAGCAGCTGCACCGTGGACCCTGAGGAAGAACCAGTGAAATGAGCCAAGCCAGCTGCAGTCACAGGACAGCAGATACTCCAGCTCCAAGTCGGCGTGAGGGCCCATTCCACTCTCATAGCTCCGTATTTCAAGAACACAGTATCACAAGCCCTGTATGTACCCAGGAGGGCCTTATGGAGCCTGTCTTACCCAGTTCTCACAGGAATCCTATGAGGTGAAGCATCAAAAAGCCCTCCTAAGCGCTAAGACAAGGCAAGTTCAAGACACTTGCTCTTCTCAGTCCTCAGCTTGGATGTAAGCCCAATAGCATCTTACAGCACTTGCCATGGCTTGGAACTGTCCTCGTATCTCTGTAATTACTGGAGTGAATGTTTCCTGCTTTCCAGCTCAGCTATGGGGGTTGGGACTATGTCTGGTTTTGTTCATTGGAAATCATATGGTGTCAAAATTAAGCTCAATAAAATCAGACTGAACAATTCTCAGTGGATTTTAGGCAGCCTCCAATTCAGCGTGAAGAAAAGAATGAAACACCAAATTACTGCAGTGTTCTCTGTAAGGCAGCACTATCAGAGGAGAGGTGAAATACATACTTGGAATTCAACAAAGCAAATGGAGTCAGTGGATAGGAGGAACTCGGGCTTCAGAACAGACAGGTCTGGGTTCAAATTCTGGCATGAGTACTCTGATTTTGGCAAGAGTTACCCTCTCTCCACCCGAAGCATCAGGTACATAAATGTTTGCTGGCTGTTGTGAGGATGCAATGATATATACAAAGTGTCTTGAGCAGAGTCTTTGGCAAGAGTCCCAACAAAGAGTCACATTGCAGTCAAACACAAAAATAGAAAATCCTCGTGTTAGTTTGCCTGTGGCAAGCTTCAGCTGAGAGGTGAACAGCTGTTGCAAATGGTGGACTGTTCCTCCCAGCCTGGGCACCGCAGAGCTATGCTCTAGTGTCCTGTAGGCTGCATTTATCATTTTTAGCCCTGGGTGAAAGACTGAACACCTGGAACGTATTCAGTATTCTAAGGAGGTCACAAGATGCAGACTGCAATTTGGCTGTCTATGCTTATTCAGTGGACAACCTACTCCCTACCTGCCTGACTCTCCCTCTCTCCCTCTCCCTCTCCCTCTCCCTCTCCCTCTCCCTCTCCTTCTCCCTCTCTCTCTCTCTCTCTCACACACACACACACACACGCACACGCAGGTGGAGAGGCTCACTCCCTGGAGGTAGAGCCACCTCCCTGGCTCCTAGGTCACGTCTGCCCTGACAGGGCACAGGAAATCATTTGGGGCCGACAGGCTGCCTTCCCTACTGTTTACAAGTGGTAGCTGCCACAAGCAGAAAACTGATCAAGGATGCAAGGAGCTGCGAGGATGGATTTAAGAAGCAGGTGCAGAGGAGGTAGAACATCCCCAGTGTGTCAGGCAGGGCCCAGGACAGGCTCTGTGGACAAGACAGCTGTACGACCGCCAGAGAGCTGCCCCTGCAGCTTTTCCTTCCCACTCAACCAGCCGGGTGGTCTCCATTCTCCTGTGTGACTAGCAGGGTCCTGCCACTTGCTTTCACAGCCTTCTGAGCAGACAAGCCCCCTCTTTGGAGTGGCGTGGCGTGGTGTGTACACACGGGCATCTGTCTTCTGCAGTAAGCCATTTAGACTGGGCAGACCTGGAGGGGAAAGCTGTCCTCATGACTTATGAAGTCGGGATCTAGTCCCACTTTCAGGCGACCAGCAGGGTCGTAAGGCGGCTGCCACAGGTCCCACCTGACCTGGACTACTCTCTTTTGGGAGAGTAGACCGTCTATGAATGTCATAGATCACGACTTTGGCCCTTGCCTGCTTGAGATACATGAATGGGGAAGAACAGCTGAGTGCAGCACCATAATCCCCCTTTGTGAGGGTGTCACATTGCCCCGGGCCAGGTCTAGACAAAGCGGAGTAACCCTGGAAGTCTGGGAAAAGGCCCCAACAAGAGTGCTTAATTCCTTTCAAGAAATGGGCCCTAAGAAGGTTGATATTTAGCAAAGGAGGACCAAGCGCCAGGCTGGGTCCAGTGCCAACATGGCCCCTGACGGGCCTGCATGACATGGAGCCAAGCACCTGTTTGTTCTAATCTCAAAGTTCTGCATCTGGACCAGGACGTGACTCAGTTCTAAAGTTGCTGAGTTCAAGTCTGCAAGAACTACGAGGAGTTACATGTGTCTTGCTTTCAGCCATTCAAGTCACATAAAAGATAATGCCTGTCATTACCATAAATACAGCATTTTATTTCGATGTCATTATATGGAAAGCCATTTCTTAAAATTTCTGAATTTTCACTTTGAATATACGTTGCTGTTGACTTGGCAGCTCAGTTCAGTGACTGCTGAACAGTGATCTAAACTACACACTTCACTTCTTACTCTACAGCTCTGCTGCCAATTCCTTGCTATTTTCTATTTGTGTTTGTTTTCCCCTTTGAAGAGTCGAAAGTACGGGCTGACTATTAGTTAGCTGGTGTGACTGGGACTTGCACTGCTAGTCAGGTAACGGGTTTAATTTCCTAACAGCGGCCGATGCAGGTGAATGCCTTATTTTAAACACATTATTAGGATGATAAAAAAAAAAAAAACTGAGCAAAAGAACTGTTTTTAAAGAGACTGTCTAGGAGTCTGGGCAAAAATAAATCGAGTGCTTCACATGCGCCCCTCCCTCACTGAGCAAATAACTAACGAGATACCCAGTGCAGGTTTACATGGAACATGGTTCACATACCTGAATCACCACAAAGAAAAGACACATTAAGAGAAGAAAAAGGGGGGGTCCTTGAGGATTTAGACAGCTTTTGTTTTTCTAAAATTGGCAAAATGATTTTGGTTTGGTAGAAGCAGTCAGGCTGCCATGTCTAGTATCTTTTAAAAAGGGGTCACATTTGGATCAAACACTCAGCTGACCACAGAGAAGAAGATCCCAGCTGCTCCAGCCCCTCCAATAGCCTTTGACTTGGTTTTCACCACAATGTGAGTTGAGCTGTCAATTGCCAACTGGTTGGCACCTTACTAAAAGCAAACTGACAAGCCAGATTTCTTTTGGACTAAGCTGTTCAACAAATAATTGGCTATTTTCAAGAATAGAGTAACTTGGATTAGAAATTTTAAAAGTTCAGTTTTCATTAAATGCATGTACTGCTATTGGAGAAATACCACAAAACATCTTTTTAATGTGAACACTACTTCATACAATGAAAAACCAAGTACAGTGTGTCGTTTCCGGATTGGCTGCCTGTATGTTGTGGACACGCCCGGCATGCGGGCGAGCTTCCGTCCAGCTGCACATTCTCCTTGAACTTGATGGCTCTCCACACAGGGAATCTGTCCACTTACATTTTCCTTAATACTTAGGCTCAGCAGGCATGCCATCCAAATCATTAAAACCCAGAAACTGGTGCTCACACGTCAGTAAAATGTGCAGGTTAGGTTTTTATCCAAATAAATACTAACTTGACGATACAGTCCAGTCCCATCTCAGGAAATTTGCTTTTGTTAGGAAAATGTCTCTCAGTGGAGCTAGAGTAAATGCTTTGTTCACACTGGAACTGAGTTATGATGTCTCTGTATACAAATATAGCATATTTTGGCCAGGAATATATTATCTGTTAAGGTTTATTTTTCTTCACACGCAGGGTTGCTACATACATTCACAGTTTTAACAGACTATAATTAGCTATTCCAGTTGTGCTTTAAAATCCCAAATATCATTTTCATCAGTGAGTGCAGAGCAAACGTCCCTTGACTGCGGCTGGTCCTAGAGCCATGGGCTCTGTAACGGCTTCTAGACAGCCCTTCACTCTCCAGTTCCGCCATGTGCTTTTTCAGGTATGACTTCCAGGCTCCGGCGTGGCTTCTGCGTCTCGGTGTTCTCTGTGCCTGGTTTATTCAGTCCGCATGAAACAGCAGCATAATGGATTTGCTTCAGGTTCTCCAAAGTCTCGTTTTTAGCGTATTTCAAAAGGTCCGCTTGTCCCTGGAACAAGACATGCAATTAGACAGTATTAGCGTGGCATACCTTACTGCCAACAGTACTGAAATCGAAATGCTTTGATTCTGCAGGAAGGCACGTTCACTATCCATGGGCTTTACATCTGAATAGGTCAATTTTACTTTAAAAAGTAGGTTGTCTTTGTCTCAGTTTTCAACACCATACTGAGATGCTTTGCCTTCCAGTTTCTCCCATTTGTGTGTTGAGTAGTTCTGTGTATGAACCATTCTCATCTACCCTGTTTGCTCCTCTTAAGACCCCACTCCCCCATTTTTAAATCACTATGAAGACTATCAGGAGGGCCCAGTGCCTGCAGGATGAGTCCAGTGCTCCAGCAAGCATTCCCCTCCCCTTTTATTTTATGACACAGAGAGGGATGTGGGAAGAGAGAAGTCTCTCGAAGGGTCGGGGACTGGGGGCTTGAACTTGGGTCCTTGTGTATGGTAACATTTGCCCTCACATTAGCACACCACAACCTGACCCCCAAGATTTCCTTTGTATGAAAACTGGGGAGGTGGCAAGTGGTTATACAGAAAGACCTTCTGCCTGAGGCATCAAAGGTTCCAGGTTTAAAGCCCAGTACTGCTGGAAGCCAGACTTGAGCAGTGCTCTGATGTAAGTAAATACTGAGAAAGACAGACAGGAGCGCCACTCACTCTGGTCCACTCAGCTCTGGGGACCAAAACTGGGCTCTGGGGCCTCAGATAGCAAGTCCTGCTCTAACACATTGAGCTCTTTCCCCAGCTCAAAGTTTACTTTAAAAAAAAAAAACTAACTCATACCTGCAGGGGAGTCACTTCACAGGGGGTAAAGCAGGTTTGCAGGTATCTCTTTCTCTCCCCCTCCTCTCCAGCAGTAACTACATCAATAGCAACCACAACGATAATAAAAAGGGGGGGCAACAAAAAGGGAAAAAAATGGCCTCCAGGAGCAGTGGATTCGTGGTACAGGCACCAGAGCCCCAGCAATAACCCTGGAGGCAAAAACAAAACAAAACCCTAACACAAACACCCTTTTATTTTGACATGTCAATTCAGTCTACAAATCCAGTATAGAAAGATCTTGGGCACTCCTCCTCTGATTTCCTGCTGTGACTGTTTTACAATTTAACCCAAACTGGGGACTGAGCTCAGGCAGTCACAGCACAGTCCTCCTGAGGACTCGCTAAAGGGATGAAGGGGACTCCTGGCTTTGGATGAATTCTTAGGTTTTGACTTCTCGCATGTGCAGGGCCAGCGTGTGCCATCCGTGCAGCTCAGCGTGCACACCAGTGGGAACACGCGGTGGGCGGGTGGGAATCGGGGCGTCCTGGACTGGCGCTGACTCAGCACTCTGCACTGTGGCCAGAGAAAGCTTCTGATGGGCGCAGAGGCGGTGCTGTCGACTTACAATATTTAGCAGCGCCTCTGCTCTCTCTCTCCAGAATGCCCACAGACTGTCAGATGCCCCTGTGTGGACACGCGGACACTGACTGTGGTGGTGAGGACATGTGGAGGGTGCTCATAGTCATTTTTTTTTTCGCCTCCAGGGTTATTGCTGGGCTTGGTGCCTGCACCATGAATCCACCGCTCCTGGAGGCCATTTTTCCCCCTTTTTGTTGCCCTTGTTGTTGTAGCCTCATTGTGGTTATTATTATTGCCACTGTTGATGTTGCTTGTTGTTGGATAGGACAGAGAGGAATGGAGAGAGGAGGGGAAGACGGGGAGAGAAAGACACCTGCAGACCTGCTTCACCGCCTGTGAAGCGACTCCCCTGCAGGTGGGGAGCCGGGGGCTCGAACCGGGATCCTTACGCTGGTCCCTGCGCTTTGCGCCACATGCGCTTAACCCACTGCGCCACCGCCCGACCCCCGCTCATAGTCATTTCTAATCGTCCTGGTACAGAGCTGTCCCAGGTTGGTCCCAACATCCCTCCCTCCTTCACTTACTGTTCTGTTGCCCTTCCTTCCTATAGCTACTATTCTCTACAAAGAGTCATTTCTATTTGCATGATCACTTCCCTTCATTTATTCTCCTTATTATCTTGTCCTCTCCCCTTAGGGTCTCCATTTACTGTGATTATCTTTTTTTAAAAATGTTTTTAAATATTTATTCATTCCCTTTTGTTGCCCTTGTTTTATTGTTGTTGTAGTTATTATTGTTACTGATGTCATCGTTGTTGGATAGGACAGAGAGAAATGGAGAGAGGAGGGGGAGAGAAAGACAGGCACCTACAGACCTGCTTCACCACCTGTGAAGCGATTCCCCTGCAGGTGGGGAGCTGGGGGCTCAAACCAAGATCCTTTCGCTGGTCCTTGGTGCTTTGCGCCACCTGCGCTTAACCCATTGTGCTACTGCCCAGTTCCCTACTGCGATTATCTTTATGGTTTCTCTTGTGGTTTGACTTTTTCTAAAACCTTATGTTCTTGTTAACACCTCTTCCTTCTCTTCACTGTTTTTGAACTGCCCCTAATGGGCCCCCCCCATTTTAAAAGCTTACGGCCGGGGTGGTGTGTAATGGGCAGGGACTTACCTTGGCAGGGAACTGGACTGGAACCAAATCTTAGCTGTTGGTGACAGCAAACTGCCATGTGATTTTAAGCCACCACGGGGCCTGAGTCAGTAGGATGCTTTGTTCTTTGCCACTCACTGTGCTTTTTCTACTTTACAGAGACCTTTAATTAGAGTTATAAATAGATGTTCTACTGCTTAGTTGAACTGAAGGAGCTTCATTTTTATTCATTCTTACTAGTCACTCAGCTCTTATGCTGAGAATTTACAAGTTGTGAGGTTTTTGTATGTAAACACTACATTTTGTACCAGAAACACCATCTCCCAGGAGTTTATTTAACATCACATGTGGAACTGCTACATACGTTCAAGGTTAATCGATTGTAACTTGACATTCCATCTGTATTTTAAAATTTAAAAATGGATTTTTAGAGTAGTTTTAGGTTCGTTTAGCAAAACTGAGCAGAAAAATGTGGTTCCCCATGTCCTCTGATACTGTCCTCTCTCCAGGTCCAGCTCAGCCCTGGACCCCCGCCTCAGAGGAGTTCCTTTGTCACAATGGACGGAGCCTCCGTGAAAGGCCAGCCCAGTCCACACCAGGGCTCCCTCCTGCTGGTGTCCGTCCTGTGGTTGGGCTACTAGGACGTCCATGTGTAGCTTCACTGCCCTCAGAGTCCTTTGTGCTCGCCTGCTCTTTCCTTCCTTCCCTAATCCTGGCTACCAGCAATCTCTTAAATAATCCTCTAGTTTCTGCCTTTTCCAGGACGCCACACAGTAGGAATTCTACAGATTGCAACCTTTTCAGGTTGTCTTCTTTCACTCAGTAATGTGTGTCTAGGGTTTTCCCGTCTCTTATAGCGCAGAAGCTACTTATTTTTATTAATGATTTATGATGTCATAGGATAACAGTGAACAGATCCACATGGCTCCCCACCCCCAGGATGGCCGCCGTGGGTCTCTTAGCTGCTAATTCACATAGGGGCTTGCGGCTCCAGTTCAGCCTTTCTCCCACTGAGGGACACCTCAGTTTATTCTCTGAGTTTTATTAGTCAAGAAAAATCTGTCAGAATATTCATGCATCTTGTGCGTGTGTAGACGTAAGTTCTCAGTTCATTTTGGTAGATGCCAACAAGAGTATGGCTTCTGTATCATATGGTAAGAGTAGATGTGGTTTTGTAAGAAGCTGAGGCATGATTGTACCATTTTGAGTTCCTACCAACAAGGAATGAGACCTGTTGTTCCACATCTTGTCCAGCATTTGGTGTTACTGGCGTTAGGGACTTCTTCTGGTCATTCTGACAGGTGTGCTTTGTGCTTTAACGAGCAATTCTAAAATGATAGGATGTTGACCCCCCCCCTTTTTTTTTTTTACCAGAACACTGCTCAGCTTTGGCTTATGGTGGTGCAGAGGACTGAACCTGAGACTCTAGAGCTTTAAGCATGAGTCTCTTTGCACAACCATTATACTATGCCCCCCTGAGATACCGGCCATCTGTACAGCTTTGGTGAGATGTCTGTTCAAGTCTTCTGTTTACCTTTTTAATCAGTTTGTTTGTCCACAGCCTAATGGCTAAGCAAAATGATTTTCATGCCTTAGGCTTTGAAGTCCCTGGTTCATTCCCTGCACCACTATGAGCCAGAGCTGAGTAATATTCTGGCTTCTTACTCTTATTAAAGTAAATAATTTAGAAAAGTCCCTTATATATTTTAGGTAACAATTCTTTGTTATTTTAAGTAGCATTTTGTCTGTGTCTTTTGCAAATATTTTATCCTTGTCTGGATTATTTTTATTATCATATTGCTACTTTATTATTATTCTCTTGACTGAAGTCCAGCTTCTGTGTTCTGTCATGCGCCGTCATTTTGGTGTCGTCGAAATCATCACTGCTATACCCAAAGTCAGCTTTTCAGTTCTGTATTTCACATTTATGTCTGTGATGTGTCTTAATTCTTATGAAAGGTCTGTCCTTACATCACTTTTTTTCTTTGGCTTGAATTATCACTTGTGGGGAGGGGGAGAGAAAAACTTTGTCCGTTGTGTTTGCATGGCTCTAATTTGGACTCTGTTCTGATCCACTGATCTTTTTCCAAGACCATAATCTTTTGATAACCATGAGTCATTATTTCATTTTTTGTGTGTGATGTTGGGGCCTCCTACATACATGATTTCACCATTCCTGGGCTGACTTTTTCACTTTTTATTGCATTTAGAGAGAAGGTAAGGCAACACATGCCCATGCATTCCGGCTTTTGTACCTGCATGTACACTTTGCAATTAGCTCCTTCATAGCTGCAAAATAACTGACATCTTGAAAACATTGAGTCTGTTCACAAATGTAGGGCATTCCTCCAGTTGGTCAGTCATTTCACATCTTTCACCAGTTTCCTGGTTTTCCTCATGCCAACACCGTACTTAGTATTCTGCTTTGGGGGTGCTGGTGTCACTGGCACTATGTTTTTAATTCTGCTTGATCATTACTAACGTAAGAAAGTGATTAGCTTTCATTTCCTGTGTCCTGCAGTCTCGCCATTACTGCTTATTAGTTCAGGGATTCTTTTGGAATTTCTGTGTATATAAGCAAGACAGTTCCCTGTCTTCTTTTCCAATCAATACGCTTTTAAAAAAATTTTCCAGAGCACTGCTCAGGACCTGAAGTCCTTTACTGTCTCCCTGGCCAATAAATGTTTAAGTCCTTTTTCTTTTCTGTCCTGCTGCTTTCGCCAGAACTTTCAATATGACTTTGAAAAGTAGTGACGATAGGGGACATCCCTGCTTTGTTTCACATCTTAGGAAAGTTTTGGGTTTTCCTGCCATAGATGAAAGATACCTACAAAAATCCTGAAGGTAGCATGGTTCTCTGTTCCTAGTTTGCTGAGAATTATTTTAACTCGTAAATTGGTATTTGATTTTATCAAATGCTTTTTAAAATATCTACTTAGATGATGTGGTTTTTATTCTGTAATGCACACAACAGATTATTACACTGATTTCTCAGTTGTAAAGCCCACTTTTATCTGGTATAAATCATACTATAAAATTGTTTTTAGGAAGATCAGTTTTGTTGGGTATGTTAACTGTATTATCAAATACTTATTGGCTCTGCTTCTACTTTCTGGGAGAGAGTGGTGTAACTTCATTCTTGAATGTTTGGTAGACTTCACCAAAGAACCCATGTGAGCAGGGACTTTTCATGATTCTTAATAAATAATCCCTCGATGTATCTAGTAGCGACTGCTCTAAAATGCTCGTCTATAGACTTGATCAGCGGGAACCGCAGTGATGTCAGCAACCTGTGTCTCTGACTAGAGACTTGCAGGCTTTGTTGATCTTTAATTCTATGGGTGGGCCTTATGGACATCGTTTTAGGCTTCATGCGTTCCTGACCCCCTACTGTCACCACCTTCTGTAGTGATACCACTCTTTTTTGGGGGTGGGGTTTCACAGTTCCCAGCTGGAGACAGGAGGAGAGACACCATAGCAGGGTGGGGGACAGGCTTGAACCTGGGTCTAGCTGATGGGGAAACAGGCACACCGCCCGGGTAGGCTACCTTGAGACCCTCTGCCAACAGCCCTGTTGGACCTGCCCCTGTGCTAAAAGCTCTTGATCAGAAATGCACAAAGCTAGCTTCCAAGCTGTTGGCAAAGTCAAGGCCTATTATTATTTTTTTCAATGTAAAAGAAGAAGCGACTTTTCCAACAGCCCAGCAGTTCTCCTTTTCAGTGATGCCCTCCCTGGCAGCCTTTTCTAAAACTCCTGTCTCGACTTTTTCTGTAACACATCTCCAGCTAACATCCTCTCTGGGTCCCGCTGCAGGTTTGCTTTAGAGGCCAGCACACGGAGGCTTACCAGACATTCTCACAGTTTAGTCTTCACATCTCTGTCCCCAATAATGTTTGACCTTTCCTTTGCATTTACAATTTTTATGACCAGATTTTACATAAATGGAACCAAGTGAAATTGTTGTCTTCTGTTTCCTTTTATTTTCCAGCATAACGAACAGTTCATTATCAGGCTGGAATTTTATTTTGCAAGTCAGTATGGCACCTTGAAGAGGCCAGGTCTTATCTAGGAGAGACACAAAGGACTCACTCAGATGGTGAATCTGGGCTTGGGAAGCTGCCTCACTTTGCTCTGTGTGTCTGAAATTACAAGCCTTGGAGGTATGGTATTTCGTCTGAGTAAAGAACGATCCTGAAGGAGACCATGCTTGTTCACAGCTCACAGGGTGACGCAGGGTGCCTGCCCGCTTTGTATCTGAGAAACCCAAACCCTATCCAATTTCATGCATTGTATTTTGTTGTGCTATTTCATTTTCATCAAGTATTTTGGCCCAAGGTTCTTACAAATCCTTAAGTTTCTTCCTTAGAAAGTAGGGCAGGGCTGGATCCTAGAGGCTCAGGGTCTGCAGCTGCCAAAACCCAGAGTTGGTGCCTGGTCAGATCCAACACTTGGCAAGTTAGCAACTTCCTGACCAACAAGAGCTGCATTAAAGTATGGCAAGGCACAGGGTTAGTGCTACATCATTTTTGAAACCCAAATTATCAGAACCTGGGGCTAACACATTAGAGATGCTACATTTCAGTCAGTTCCTTTATTGCCACCAACGCTATGGCTGGAGCTCAGAGTCTGCACTACAACTCCACCACGTCTAGCAGCCATTTCCCTTTATTCCATAGGACAGAAAGCACTGCGAGGGTGGAGGAGAGAGAGACCTTCAGTACTCACTTCACCAATCCTGAAGATTCCCTCTTGCAAGTGAGAAAATTAAACCCAGGTGCGCCCTACCCAGCACCTTCTGTTACTTTATTTTTTCCATGTAGGGTAGGTGACCCAGTATGGTCACAGAGACTCCCCTGACCTTTCACCACCTCATACAAAGGCACAACTGCAGGAAGCAAAGACCTGTGGCTACTGGGATTGAACTGACCAAGGCCAAGCTTGGCTAAGCACTTTCATTTCAGGTAGAGAGACTCCACCACCAGAGCTTCCCCCGGTGCTGTGGGTGCTGGGTTCCTACCTGGGTCAAGCGCATGACCAAAATAGTGCCCTCTCAAGTGGGCTGTCTCCTAAGGCCCTACAGCATTCAACTTTTTTTTCCTCCCTTTATTTGACAGGATGGAGGGGGGAGGAGAGACAGACACCTGTAGCACTTGCTTCTGAAGCTCCGCCTGGCCTCTGTGTAAGTATGTCTCCCGTGTAATCCTGGGGGCTGAGAGGCCAGATGTATATACTACCTAGAAGTTACCCTTGCTATAATGTGACCCAGAGCTGTCCTGAAGCGTGCTCATACACTGAGCAGAAAGATGCCTTTAGTCAGTTATAGCTCTTCAGGAAATGAGGCTCATAGCACCTGCAGTAAGTAACCAAAGGCTGTCAGGAAGAGGACCTGCACATGCACTTCCAGCAATCAAGCGGGGTGTCACAGCAGTTGAGTATGCAAGTGAGCTATTTTGCCCACAGGGCGCGGGGAGAAACTGATACGAGAGAGGACATGGACCTTTAGGGTTTCTGGGCTGGGTGGCACTTAGAGTTAGACAGCAGAAACTGCAAAGGACTATGGGCCACAGAAGTAAGGACTACAATTCTTAGTACCCTTGTTGACTGAGAACTGTTACTGCCTTTTCCCGTTTATACTGTTTGAGAGCTGAGTTGCCTGAGTCTTTAAGAGCCTATCGTTAAAGCATGTTCTTTTCTCTTGAAGATGAAGGTAGAGAGAGTGGATGGTACCTTGGCACCCAAACTTTGTGTGATATTGGGGGCCAGGCCTGAACATGGGCAGTGCACATGGCAAAGCATCTATTTTGACAGCCCAGATCCAGTTTTTAACCCCTCCAGTCACTTTTTGCCGGTCCCTGTTCAGGCACCAGAATGCCGGACTAGCTTCGTGGGCAGGAGACAGACGACCAGGGACACATGGCTGAGCTGGGAACGCAGTGCAATCTTTATTGATGAGCAGGGAATGCAGTGCAATCAATCTCTCTTCATTAGAAAATCCTGTCCTTTATATCTCCTGAGGCGGAAGTGTCAGGTCGGAAGAGGAAGTACGTAGGACAGGGGGTGGGGAGAAGGAAAAAGCGTGGGTATCAAGCTTGCATCTAACCAGTGGAGATTAAACCAGTGCCCTGTAGGCAGGGCGGGTCTCAGGTAAAGCAGTGATTATGTAAATAGACCACAGCATTAAGCAATGCAACAGAAGGGGTCTGAGAAGCAGACCAACAACTTTTAGTCTTTTTTATAAGGGGAGAAGAACTTCATTAAGCTGGTGGGTTGAAAATGCACTACAGAAGTAGATAGGCAATATTATAAAGTTCCCAATGTCACCGAATCTACACTAGCAGCTCATAATAATCATGGTAGATTTTAACAAGTAACTGCAAATACATACACAAATGGTTTCAGGTTTCATAATCCAGTGCTCCCCTAAGAGACTTTCACAACAGTTTCACACACCTAAGGAGATCAGGAAGGCCAAGGGCCTAGAAAGGTGAGCACTCAAAAGCAGGGAGTGAGTATGATGACAGAGGATGGAAATATATGAAAGACTGTAAAGACAGCAGTATTGCCTGAAGATGTAAGAAAAGTAAAGGCCAGGTAGCAGCACACCTGGAAACGATAGAAAGACTGGAGAGGGTAGGGGCCCTGCCAGATGTAGAGCAGAATCTTCAGATTTCATCACAGTGACCAAAACTACCACACCTACGGACAGCTGAGAGCCCCTTCAATAAACGGCGTTGGAAATATCGGATTAGAATGAAACAGGACTGCCACACATCATGTCCAGGTCAATTCCAAATGCACCAAAGACTGAAATGCTCAGCAAGGCCACTCTAAGGGGGCCAGCTCACGTCTTCCGGAAAGTAAATGCAGCCATGCTAGAATTAGAAAACGTGCGTCGGCCAGTTCACAAAAGAACAGCAGCAAATGATGGGAATTTTACATGCTGTTGTAAAGTTTATGAAGATACTTCTCAAAAGTCCCCACAGGACCCTACCCTTCCAAGTCTTTCCATCTTCTTACCTTCATTTCCCTTATCTGGGCTGGGACCATCCACCCCACAAACTACTGGATGCATCAGAACTTCTTTGGCACATAATTTTCCTCACTGTGAAAAGTTTTATCGATTAAAGTTATTAAGTTGTAATTTCCTGCAAGCCTTTCCTCTATTACTGTACAGTAATATAAAGTACAATACTGAACAAACATTTAAAAATGCTCAAGTCCAACAATCAAGGTGAGAAGTACAGCAAATGGAACCATCGCCAAGACAGGAAGACACATTTCAGAATGGGAGAAGATCGTATACAACAGATAAAGAGCTAATAACCAAAATACATTAAAAGCTTCCTAAGTTTAGCACAACAATATGGCCCTATTAAAAATGCAGAGAGAGTATGGACAGAACTTTTACCAAAGAGCAGCCCCAGATGGCCAACAGACACGAGAAGGCGCTCAACCAGCCAGTGCCAGCGAGGAGGGAGGGAAAAGGAACCCTCTACACTGCTGGTGGATATTTAGATAGGAACAGAGCTACCTTACAAGCTAGCAAGTTTCTGAAAGAAACAGCAAAACTTAAAAGCAACCCAGATGGCTAAGAAAGTTGTGGTGTGTATGCACAACAGGAAACTAGTCAGCTGTCAGAACACAATGTGAGATTTGGGCTGAGTATGGTGTATTGTACCAGAGCAGAGGACTCTGGGATGTTTGCTTTTGGATCTTGATGCTGGAAACGGGCGCCAGTTAGGACCGAAGTATTCTGCACACACCTCGCACAGGGAGATGAGAAACTGTAAACAAAGTAAGGCCCGATTAACTGCTGCTGGAGAGCTAGCACAATGGCTATCTAAATAGACTTTCATGCCACAGGCGAGCAGTGCTCCAGTGAAACAAAATGAAATAAATGATTGTGATTTGCCTTTCAGAAAAAAATGGCTTCTCTTTCCCAGCAAAGTCCCCAGCCCTATATAAGGGAGGGTAGGACCCAGGGAAAGGGTACTTTGCATTTAGCTCAGCGTGGTGTGATGCTCAGTTTTCCTAAGAGTGCCTACCAGTCCCTCAAGAAAATTTTAAATCGGTGATTTAATATTGATTTACAAAATTATGAGACAACAAGGCTACAATTCTACAGAAGACAGATGCCTATCTTCCACTCCTGGAAATTCTGAGCTAGGACACTTGGGGTGTCCCAGGTGCCTACAGACAGCAGGCCAGACAATCCCTGACCTCTCTCCAATCCAGTGTCAGCTGGAGCCTCTAGGCACGCCTGGCCAGTTACAAGAGGAGTTAAGGATCTGTCCAACTGGGGCCAAGAGAAAGTCGCTAGCGCAACTACAACCCAATCTCACATTCAAGACTGTGGGAAGATTTTTTTTTTCTTTTAAAGAACATTTGAATGTATCAACACACAGGAAGCAAAAAGTCCTATCACCACAAATGGCACATAGGTCTCCAGTTCAAACCCCCCCCCCCCCCCGTACTCCCACATCTTCTACAGTAAATACCCCAGGGGAAAAAATACTTCTCACTCTGACTTATAATATGTATTTCCACATGTCTGAGATGTTAATTTTCTTTCTTGGACACAACTCAAAAAAGAAAACAGATTTCTAGAGCCTAGCAATTTGGTCCAGCTATTTATCTCTAAAGGCTGGTCTATCACTATATGTCAGCTGCTTTTCATTAGTGTGTACACCAGACTCCCATTTCAGTGGCTCTTAGCCCAGAGTTCTCAAACTTCGATGTGCAGACAAGTCTCTGGGGAGATTGTAAAAATGCAGATTCTGAAGGCCCAGGAGTCTGCATTTCCAGCCGGCCCCTGCCCTGGTGGTGCCCAGGCTGCTGGGCCACAAAAAAGCAGCGCCAATAACCGACATGGAGGCAAAGAACCCAACTCTGCTCTGAAAAAAATAAAAAATAAGGAACTTCTGTCACTTTGAGAGGATTTCTTTTTTCCTCAAGTCGTGGCAATTTATAGCATACCTTCCACCTCTGGTTAGGGGCCAGTCAGCAAGTTGTGAACTCTTGTATCTGCTGTTTACGAGTTAGAATTCTAAATAGAAGAGGCCTAAAGATGAGAAGCAGTACGTGAGTAGGAAGGGAGGTGCTTGAAGTCAAGAAAATAATTTTAATTATAAAAACGAGTAGGGCTTACTGTGAGAAAACGCAAGTTGGCTAGCTTTGGGAGGGCGACTTATGTTGAATCAAATCAGAAAACTTGTCAGCTGCAGGGGTGGATCTTTTCACTGGGAGGAGGAGGAGGAGGGAATGCAAAGAGGCAGCTGTGAGGATGTCTTTACAGTTCTGAACTCAACCAAGCAGAAAGTGTGGAGGGGAAATACCAAAGAGTCATTTTATATTTCACTGTCCAAGATGAAGTCACAATTCTGTGTTGTTGCTATTCCCGTTCTCACACTAAGAAGAAAGGACCGTGAGGACAAAACTGCAGCGTTTCATGGTGCAGAGTGGTACATCCAGATGAACCATAAACGACATGGCCAAGGACCCAGTTCACGTCCCCAGCGCTGCTTGCTGTCCTAGCAGGTAAGTAAACTGTAATATTTAAGTCTCACAGCACATCATGATTGTTTAGGAAGTCGTGTATGTAGTGTGGCTGAAGTCAGTCAACAGTGACAGTCTCTGCACAGCAGGACTGAACATGCGCTCTACCAGGTACACACTCAGTCCCGCTCTGAAAGCTACTTGTTTTTTAAGTGGCCATAAAGAGAGAGCAAGAAATTAAAAATATAGATGGTTTCTTCCATAAAGGATAATTTTTCTCATAGGCTAATTCCCACATATGCCTTTCCTGTGTGGTTGGACTGTGGTTATTGTATGCTATACTTCACGTGTTACAGCTGATGTCTACGGATGTTATTTTTCAGGGATAAATAGGGAAACCCTTTCGCATCCCACCATAATCCACAATGTGGGTGCCCCGCCACTGTGTCTGCATGCTCGCCACCTGGCTGACCCAGTGCAGTGCGAGAAGTGCCCTACTGGAAGGTGACAACAGGACCCTGGCGTACCTTTAAGATGGTGATATTCCAGGTAAAGCTCTCCACTGCCTTTTGTAGTTTTCTTTCCTTCAGGCCCTCCTTGGTGCCTATGCTGTGCAAGTGTTCATGGAATTCCATGGCTAAAAAGAACAGAGATAAAGGACATTACTTCCCTATCCAGTCAGTGGCAATGAAGCAGAAATATTGTTTTCTGAGTATAGTTAAAATGATCGCAACCACCAGCAAGGTTTCATGATGGTTCCTTATGGTTTCAAGGGCAGACAGGGCCCAGGACCACCTGCATCCTTGTTTTAGAGCTGGGTGTTCCTAAGCTGATGGAGTAGCTCACTTGGGAAGTGTGCGGCCCAGGTTCTGGCCTAGCCCCACAACACAAGGGAAGCTTTTGGGACTGAGCCTTATTTTCTCTCTCTAAAAACAAAGTGCTCCTTGACCACCCTCCTGCACTGCTGGTGGGAATGTCAACTGGTCCAACCTCTATGGAGAGCAGTCTGGAGAACTCTTAGAAGGCTAGAAATGGACCTACCCAATGACCCTGCAATTCCTCTCCTGGGGATATATCCTAAGGAATCCAACACACCATCCAAAATTATCTGTGTACACATATGTTCTTGGCAGCACAATTTGTAATAGCCAAAACCTGGAAGCAGCCCAGGTGTCCAACAACAGATGAGTGGTTGAGCACACTTTCTTCTTCTAGCGTTTGCCCTTCTTCCGTAGCCAGTCAACAGCGTCAGGTTGAGCCTGATGTCAAGTTTCGAGACCTCCTTTGAATCTGGAGAGGTGGCAGTCGTTGACTATGTGGGTCATAGTCTGTCTGGAGCCGCAGGGGCAGTTCGGGTCGTCTCTGGCTCCCCAGCGATGGAACATAGCGGCGCACAGGCCATGGCCTGTTCGATAGCGATTGAGGAGGGCCCAATCATGACGTGCTAGGTCAAAGCCGGGTTGACGCCTGCAGGGGTCTGTGATGAGGTGTTTGTTCTTGACCTCAGCTGACTGCCAGCTCTGTTTCCAAGAGTCTGGAACAGAGAAGTTCAGTGTAGGCGTAGGGGACCAGATTGGGTGACGAGACGTCAAGCGTTGGACAGGGTGGGCGAAGATATCCGCGTATATTGGCAGGTCTGGTCGAGCGTAGACGTGGGAAATGAACTTAGATAATGCACACTGTGGCCTATATACACAATAGAATACTACTCAGCTATTAAAAATGGTGACTTCACCTTCAGCTCATCTTGGATGGAGCTTTGAAGTAATCATGTTAAGTAAGATAAGTCAGAAATAAAAGGATGACTATGGGATGATCTCATTCACAGGCAGAGGACCTAGTGGGGGTGGAAATGTTATGCATGTACAAACTTGTATTTTACTGTTGACTATAAACCATTAATCCCCCAATAAAGAAAACAAAGTGTTTCTTGGCTTAGCAAGAAGTTCTTTGGGACCTTAAAAAGCAGACAGAGTTCAGCCTTGCCAGCACAGTACTGGAACCAGGGCGTGATGAATGCACTGCCTGTCCTATCAGCGCAAACCCTCGCTTAAAGGGGAAGAGGGTGACAAGAAAGGCCATAAACTCTAACTTGGCATTGATGGCTCTTTACCGTGATTTTCATAACCAGATCAATATAAATATTCACATCATTACCCAAAATAGCATCTAAGAGGATTCTTGTGCTGCTATGAAGTGGCGGTAGAAAATAGTACTTTTACTGCTCTAAGTAAGTATCTGCTAGCACACATGCTAAGTATAGTAAGGTGCTACTTTAATCCCCCCAACCTCATAGGAACTATGGTTGTGATTTCAGTCATGAGAATAAGGCTTAAGAACTTTGCTGGCCACACATATTTCCTGCAGTGGTATTAATGGCAGTCAAGATATGGTAACAACCCACGGACAGAGGAGTGGGTAGAGAAATTGACAGGACTAAACACACTCAGCTCTGAGAAGAGAAAGGAGACCTTGCTAAGCAAAATGCCTTGGAAGAACAGTGAATGATCTCACTTATAAAAATAAAAAACGAGGAAACAAAGTCTAATGACCAAGAACTGAGGTCACCAGAGGAGGAGGGTGTAAGTTGGACTGAATCCACGGGGCTTTGGTGGTGGGCACGGTGAGGTGACAGAGGTATGAACTGTTTCCTAAAACATACAGCTTTGTAAACAATGTTACATCAAAAATAGAAACACTACTGGTTTCAAGGAAGAACAACAATTATTAAAATTCACTACACTGACATCTCCCCAACTTGACGTATGGATGGGGGTGAGTGTGTTCTAGAATGCTGACTCTTTTAAATGATATTCAACCACACACTTGCCCCCCGGCCCCATCAGGGACCCTCCTTGAAGCATGCTTCAGTGACTGAGATCTTCTCAGGACATGGCCTGGTGGGTTTTGATACTGAACTTCACAAGATTTGGGTTTAGGACATGAATCATTACTAATGTTTTGTTTCTGGCAGTAAGGAAGCACTATATTCTTAAAGTGTCACTGAGGTTAGATGGAAGGAATTTTAACTGGAATACAGAGAAGGGACAAACAGCAGGGGAACAATTCTCCATAAATAAGGCTTACAATTATAGGGCCTTCAGGCAAATAAGAAAATAAACTGGCGGGGGGGGGGGTGCTGTGGTGAAGCAGGTGTCTATCTCCCCCACCCGTCTTAATTTCTCTCTTTCCTAGCAAAAAACAAAACAAACAAACAAAAAAACAGGAACAGCGGATTTGTAGTGCAGGCACCAGACACCTCGCCCCAGCAATAACCCTGGAAGAAAGAAAATAAACTGGGACAGGAAGTGAAAAAAATACAAATATGGCCTGACTTTTGCTTTTTTACTGCGATTTTCAGAACTGGCACAGAGGCGTGGCAGACTAGAACTGCTGGTAAAGCATAAGCCGCCTAGAAGGAAATGCTGACTGGACACAGTGCTATGAGGCCACCAAGGAAAGCAAAATGAACCAGTGGGACTACATCAGACCGAAAAGCTTCTGAACAAGAACAAGTCAGCGCCACCAAGACAAAGCCACCCTACAGAATGGGGGCTCTTTACACAGCATCCATCCGACGGAGGGCTAGCAAACCGAGAAAAGGATCTAACCTCACAGCTGTGATAATGTCAGACTTACACGAGAGCTGGCAAGATAGCTAACTGGGATAGTGAGCCTGCTTTGTCATGGGCACAACCCAGGTTTGAGCCAAGCGCCTGCAGAGGGAGAGAGCTGAGGCAGGGCTACAGAGCAGCTGCGTTCCTCCTTCTCCCGGTCAACTAGGAATAGCAAAGAGGATCACCTGAGCACACAAGACAAGACTAGAATGACTCTGGGAACCCACCAAGTCACCGGTGAGTGCAAACACGTGTGGCTCGTGGACAGCGTGAAGCCTAAGGAGAGATTCCCGGGGCTAAAGCCCATATCTACGCCGAGTGCGAGGGGCTGGTAACAGTTGGGCAGTTTGCCAGTTGAGGTGCCACCTCCAGTCTGTTTGAACAGAGAAGAGAGCTCCTCTAAGGCTCACCAGATGCAACTGTGAGACTCCAGTGTGACTGCCCCTGGGAGCAGCTAGGAGGCCCTGTGCTGATGAAATGTTCCCCAGTTCCATGGAGGACAGGCAGGCAGGTCCACTGTTCCTGCATTTCAACAAAACTAGGGGACTAGAAATGTATCCAACTTTTCCACTTCACAGAGTGTTCACTTGTATCTTGGCGGCCCGGATTAGGTGTGGAATGTGGCCAATCCACCACATCCTTTGTCTTGATGGACCTTGATGACTTATAATGCGACCAACCATTTGCTTATTACCCTTGCACCCTATAACTAATCAAGCTGTGCCCTACTTGAAGGATGTATAAGCGGCTTTCACAGTTAGGCAAGTAATCTGGCGGCAGGAACCTGGCGTAATAAAGTATCTCCCGGCCCTCCGATCTGCTACACCTGGAGTTGTTAACGCCCTTGAGCAGTAACATGTGGAGCTGTTCTGCGGATATTTTTTCTATTACACTGACACTGGGGGGAGAGGGGGCAGAGACCTGACCAGGAAACTCAGCAGAAGATCTACACCTTGGTGGCCTTTCCACACTGTTCTCTTGAGAACATGGTGAATAATTGTCTCAGAACCTACAGACTATAAATGGGACTAGTTTAGAAACTCACAGGGCCCAGCAGTGCTGCCAGCTAGACTCTGGCTGCTGGCAGAGCAGCTGAATTGGATCCTCAGGGTGTGGAAGTCTCTTTGCATACCCCCACCCTGATTTATCTCTTGGGCAGGAGTGAGTGATTAAGCTAAAAAGCCTACTTACAGTTAAAAAGCCCTCAGGCTCCCATAGCCTACAGGGAAGAAAAAGGACAAAAGAGGCTTTAACAACTACTGTGCTTCAACTCAGGGATTGAGATTACATGGAGACAACAGTTAATTTCCACAACTGTGAACTCCTTAAGTACCTTAGACACAAGTCAATCCAGGCAAGAGTGACCAGTGGACTAAAAAGTACAGAGAGAGGGCCCTCATAACACACTATATACAATGGTTAAACCAAGAAGAAACACTGGAAATATGAAGCAGAAAAAAGCCCAGATAAAAGCCACCCAAAGGAAGAAGCACAGAAGAATGAGGACAACATCCAAACACTAACTGAGGCATTAGTCACAGGAGTGAGGAAAGCTGGTGTAAATAATATCAGAAATGGGGAAACAACAAATGGGACTCTGAAAGAAAACACTATCTTGAGAGGTGATTAGAGAGCTGAAAGCTGAAATAGCAGAGCTAAGAACACAGCTAGCTGACCAAGCTAATACAGAGAGGGGCAAGAGGATAGAATAAATGAGGCAGAAAACAGAATTAGCAAGATTGAGGATGAATTAGAGAAAACTAATTTGAGATACTGAAAATGACAGAGACGTATGAACCAAGCCCCTGCTGATGTTGGAGCCTCCTCTCTATTTCTCTTTTTTATTTCCACCACTCCTGGCAGGCAATGTAGGACCTAGAAATTGGGGGAGGGGTGAGAAAGACACCTGCAAACCCACTTCTGCTTGTGAAGTTTCCCTCCGGCAAGTAGGGGCCAGGGGCTTTAGTCTGGTTCATGTACATGGTGATGTGAGTGTTCAACTGGGTTTGCACCACAGCCTGGCCCCATCCCTGTTTTTCTGTCTGGAAAAGTTGGCCTGAAGTATGAAGCTTTGGTGATGGAAGGAAGAGATACATGCTGGCAAGGATGAGGGGGAAAGGAACTCTCTACATTATCTGTGGGAATGTAAATTGGTTCAAACTACACATTTAAAGAGCTCTGTGCATGCCTATGTTCACAGCAGCACTACCTGTAATAGTACAAATTTGGGAACACAAGTCTAAGGATAGACCAGTGGATAAGGAAATTATGGTATATTGTTGTATGCTTTACATTGGGTTGTTCTAGCTCTCCCCCGCCAAGAAAATTGGATCAGTCCTGCTAGTTTCACGGGCCTGCTTGGCCCCGCCCCTAGGAACCCCAAGAGAGTTCCAGAGTTCGAGAGTGCTTGGCGCTGCCGCGGGGGAAAGAGGCAGCAGAGTTCTGTTTGGTGATTAGTTTGGTTTAGTTTATGAATCGTTGTTCTTGAATAAAGAAATACAGCTTCCCTGCCCAGCCGTATGTCTCTGGTCGTCTCTGTTACCCACCCGTGAAGGTAGCCCGGCCAGATAGAGCCTCCGAATTTTAACAACAGTATATGTACACAAGTAAGTACTACTCAGATGTAAGAAATGGTATCATCTCTTTTGCTGGAACTTGAAAGAATCATTTTAAGTGGAATAACCCACGAGAAGATTGAATCTCACAGGTGGAACTTAAGAAACAGAACATACAGAATAAAGAAATCAATAAGGAGGAAAGGGGGGTGAGGAGTCAGTGTCCTAGGGTGGAAGAAGACAACAAAGTTAGTGAAAGGTGTATTGTCCTGACTTCTGTTTCAGAGAGGGAGAGGTGAGATGTTATATACACATAAAGCATTACTTCCACCAATAAAGTGACTTAAGTTTTAAAAATCCAAGGACAGAAAAATGAAAAAAAATCATAATCTTGTAAACCATGGTTCCTGAGGATAAAATGAATTATTAAAAGCAGGAATATAAATAAAGAAACGCGTGCAGTTATCAAGGAGTCCGCTAGGCAACATATATATATATATATATCTATCTATCTATAGAGAGAGTGAACCGAGATAGATCGCCCTCACTTTCTCCTTCCCAGAACATCGACAGGCTAATACAAGTCTATAGGGTAGCATAAAATGTATCACTGATATTCTTTTTGAAAATGGGCATAAAACAAAATTGCATGCTGGAAAAAAATATTTTAAAATATGAGGACCAACCTTATAAGAGTAAATTTTTGAAGTGACCAAGACGTTGATTTCCACTGCTATTTTTCATGATTCGGTTTGCTCTATAACACAGCTTTACTGACGATGCGGGCCCAAGCCTGCGACCCTCACCTGCAGTGACATAGCGCTGCAGGTCTCTTCCTCTGCCCCTCTCTATCACAATAAAGGAAAGAAAGAGATTTGGGGAGTAGTGAAGTTATGCAGGCACCAAGTCCCCTTGATAACAAGTGGAAACAATAAAAAAAATTAAGTATTAACTTGTAAACTTATCTTTGCAACCATTATGCTAACCCTCTAATTCTAAGCACATGCTGACTTTATTAGCAAGAGCAATGAAAACTGCACTTGGACTGGAGTTGGTGTGTTGCTCCAAAGTAAAAGACTCTGGGGTTGGTGGGTGTGTGTGTATGTGGGGGGAAGGGTTCAGGTCCTGGAACATGACGGCAGAGGACCCAGTGGGGATTGTATTGTTATGTGGAAAACTGGGAAACATTATGCATGTACAGACTGTTATATTTACTGTCGATTGTAAACCGTTAATCCCCCAATAAAGAAATCTTTATAAAGGAGCAATGAAAGGATTCGCACCTCAGTCTGTAGAGCAAAGCTGCACCACAGCTGCTGGCTCCCCTGAAATGCCGAGACTTGGGGCCCAGCATCAAGGGAGATAAAAGGCGACTCAGAAGGGACCTGGCTACGTACATATGTAAAAAGCTTAGAGGATACAGAACCTTCTCAGGGAAATGGTAAAAAGTACTTGAATATTGGTCTGTCTGGACTGGACATCCCAAGGTTTCCCAACCACCTGGAGTATTTCCTCTTAAGCAATCAGGGTATGGCTGTGTGTGAAATCATTTTGTGAGGTAGAATGTTGTACAGCCCAGTCTAAGGGAGCATACAGAAGAGAGGAGGGATTAGACATTTGAACTAGTCAGTCAATAGGCAGTGAGTACATCTAATTACATTATCTAAGATTTAAGTTGCATTATTCTCTTCATATTGAATTACCAGGAAATCTAGCAAGCCACAGGAAGTTTGGGGGGGTATTTACATCAACAGTTAAGTATAAAAGAGCTTATCTGCATTAGATGTTAAGTAACCTTTCACTTTTCAAACTATTTTCAGCAAATAAACATTAGCCCATTAAACAAAGTTCTTATTAAGAAACACAAGCAGGATCTCTTAGAGAAGTTACATCACCACTCTGTCTAGGGATCAAAATGAGTGTGAAAGTAGCTAGTGAAAAATCAGAGAAATGTCAGACTAAGTACTGTCTCCCAGCCCCTCTAAAGAAGTCAAGTTACTCTTGTTTTAAAACACTTGTTTAAAACTCAAGTTTTCTAGGTAATGGGGTTTGAAGCCCCCATGGTGGGTGTAAGTACTGGGTATTAGCAGGAACTGAGCAGAGAAGTGGGCTGGTGTGACTCTGACTGCAGGGGGTGTGACAGAAGATCCAGAGGCTGGTGGAGGTGCCTGTTTAAAATGAAGTTCTCTGTACACTCTACCCTGGGATTCTGGCCCAGATACACATTTTTTAGCAGGAGCCTAGACGATCTCCATGCCTCACTGAGAAAAAGCAGATTAGGAAAGTGGGTGGACATACAGAGGGCATGCTTAGAGGCACATTTCCGAAGATCAAGAATTATGACGCTGTGCTAAAGATGGGGGTGGGGGGGTATCGCTCAGGCCTACAAGAGAGCCAAATGGTCAAGAATCTGATTTTTCAAAATAACTGACCCACTCAAGGAAATATCTGTATCTTCAACAGAATTGCTTCTGTGTTCGTTTCACATTTATTGAAGAGGACTCTCTCTGCAGGTTCAAGATGGTAATGTAGGAAGACTCTGCACTTGCCTTCCCTAGGATCAACAAAATCTACCGTTGCATGTGGACTTACTGGCCCCAAAGTTGAGCAGATATTCAGATTAGAGCTTCCACAACAAGGGTGAAAAGGCAGCACTCAGACATACAGAAGACAGACATTCTTGCCAAGGAGAAAAACCCACCCTGGGTCAGCAAGGTGCAATTGGGAAATGATCACTTACGAGGCCAAACTTATTCCAGGAGAGGAGGAGAGGGTTGTGCCCAATAGCCAGCACGGCAGACGTGAGCTCTGGGACCCCTGCACTCTGGGGGAAGCAGAGGCAGGGTGTCTGCCTTCAAGGACCCACCTGCAAGCTGACAGACTTGTACTGGGATGGCCGCAGCGACGTTCTGACAGCACACAACCCGCAGGTGAAAGATTCCCAGACACCATCCTTCTAGCTTCTGCTCAAGAGGTCTTAGGAACCTGTCTAAGTTTTCGAGCACATTTTATCACAGAAACTTATAAAAATCCTATGGGATACATCTTAAGAACCCTACTCACTTTTAAGAAAATCAAAGCGTAAAGATATTTAGAACCTTGCCTGGTGTATCAGCTAGAAAATGGGGTTTTGACTTGTGACCCAGGTGAATGAATAAATAAATGTCATTTCTGCTATAGTAAAGTCTGGCCACCTAGTGTCTCCGAGACATCAGCACAAGGGAGATAAAGGGAGAGAGCGTTAGGGGTCACTCCCAGGTCAGAATCACTGGCAGGCACCATCTGCTACCCGCCTGCTGCAGCCTCTCTACACCAGTGCTAGTGAGCTTCATCTCACAACGGGAAGCCTGGAGGTGGGGCCTGATGAGAGCTCTAGCCAAGGGCATAGCCCAGGTAGGCGAAAACCAAGCCATATCAAGCCAGCAGGCCACCCTACAGCTAGCAAAACACAGGCAACAACAGCCCTACTAACGGTGTTCTTCTGGGGTTGCCTCTGACAGCAAGGAAATAGTGTAAACAACCTCAGGGCAGCATCTAACTACAAGGCTAATCCACAGCAAAAAAACTATCAAAAAAAAAAAAAAAAAAACAACCTCAGCCTACTGAATAGAAGAGTTTGTATTGTGTTTTGTTTTGTTTTTCAAATTATATGAAGAGTTCAATTAGCTCCACAATAAAAATACAGAACCCAGTTAAGAAATGGGCATAGACTGAATCAGCATCTCACCTAACCGACAGGTACATGAAAAGATGTTCTTCACCACTAATGACCAGAGATGTGCAAATCCAAACCACAGTGAGATTCACCTCACCTGATCAGAGTGGCTACTACCAAAAACGATGAATGTTGGCAAGGAAGTGAAGCCCTCACACACCAATGCTGAGAAGGCAGACTGGTGCAAGCACCATGGGAAACGGTTTTAAAGACCCTCGAAAAAAGAAAGCTACAATGTGATAAATTCATTTACATATGTTGAGCATTCTGTGAAAAGCCAGGAGACAGAACTGTGTGAGGACGGAGGTTCAAATCCCTGGAACTACCAGGGAGCACCATGTTCCACACATGTGGTGGTCGCCCTCTTCCTTGTTCTGTCTATATCTTTAAAAATGGGTTGAGGGCTGTCAGATGCATGGGAGGCAAGGCCAGGACGTGTCCCTCTAAAAGCTACCGGTTTCTAGAATCACAGGAAGCAGCAGGGGTAAGAGCTAGTACTGATCAGACACTGAGTACTCTTTCAATAAAGAATCTGTTATTGATGGAGCCGAGCCAAGATGGTGACTCAGAGACAACACATGGCCCGAGTTCTCCAAGGACGCTGCTTCAAAACTGGAAGTTTGAGCCCCCGGCTCCCCAGCTGCAGGGGAGTCTCTTCACAGGTGGTGAAGCAGGTCTGCAGGTGTCTTTCTCGCCTCCTGTCTGTCTTCCCCTCCTCTCTCCATTTCTGTCCTATCCAACAACATCAATAACAATAATAATAACTGCAACAAAAATAAAACAACAAGGGCAACAAAAGGGAGAATAAATAAATAAATAAAAAAACTGGGAAGTTCAAGTGAGGCCACCAGGTTCCAGATGCTACCATGATGCCAACCAGACTTCCTTGGGCAGATGACCCCTTTCAGCCTATAGTCTTGTGGATCAGTATTAAATAAATTAAAAAAAACTTAAATAAAGGAAAATAAATACTCCTGTGGTAGACTTGCTTGCCTTACAGTCTCCTATAGAAAGCTACAGAACAAGGAAGTCGGGGAGTCCTTGACCAGCGATCTGGTGATGGGTTCTGCAGCCTGTGATGCCCTACAGGCCCACGAGAATTAATAAGGGAACCGGCAGACAGCTCACCAGGCAGCACATACACTCTGCTCTGTGCAAACACAAAGCTTAGGCAGCTGGCCACCACACCGGAGTGCCAAGCCAAGGGGGACAGCGAGCGAAGGGGAAGCTTTCGCAGCCGTGGAGAGGTGTCTCTCCTGTCTCTCAGCCTCCATCGGGGGAAGAAAATGAGTCTGCTGGGAGCAGTGGAACTGGCACAACTATAAAGCCCTCCGGCAGATGAACCCTGCCAACTGCTGAATGAAGGCCGGGCATCTGCCCACACTCATCCTCACCCTCAGCACAGCGCACATCACCTACCAGGCCCGGATGCAGCCCGGGGCAGCTGGCAGCACAGCTCACAGGCCTCGGGGTGAGGGCTGGACTACCCATTGAGAAACAAGATCTGGCCCTTCTGGGAGATGGCCGTTCCTCCGGCCAGCTCTATTCCTGTCTGTCTTCACAACTACATCGATTACCTCAACTGCACTGACATGAAGTCACGCCTTTGCAGTTACACAAACAGGACTGTTTTGCAAGCCCTTAGTTTCCCTGCCAGCATGATAAGGGCAACCCACACTGGAGTCAGACAGCCCTGCCACTGTGGGACGGCTGCTGCCCGCTCATACAGGTGTGTCTGGAAGCAGTCCTCACCAGCAAGCCAAGTGGAGCCTTGGCAGCTCTTAAAAGGTTCACATATGCACAGTTCCTCAAGTTAGGTTTCCTCAAGCAAGAGGAGGACAGCACTGTGCCATCCACTTGCAGGGCCCTGTCAGCACTCCCGAGGGAGGATGCAGACCAGGTGGCATTCAGCCATCCCATCCCTGGCTCCAGGGGCTGAAGTCCAGGGCTCTCCAGCTAAATTTAACAGTATTTCTCATCAGTGAAACATGTGTCAGGAAAACCCACATACTTCTAAAAGCAGTTACAATTGTATTGCTCCTGAGAAAATCTCTTTTTGATGGCCATCTGCAAAAGGCACATTTAGAAGTTTCTGAATAGCAGATGTTAGCCTGAAGAGCTCTGGTATCCTTACAGGAAGAACACGGCTCTTGGCTTCCAAGCTGCTAGTGGATGGACAGAGCTCCAGGCAGCGCTAGGGAGAAGCAAGAGGGAAGCAGTCTTTACTGTGCTGCTACCACTACTGCGTAGTGTCAGGAATTCCCACTGTGAAAATAATTTGCTGCTCCAGAAACAAGAGACCAGCCAGTAGCAATGAGGGAATAAAAGTGAACACTTCCTTTCAGGATCATGGTCCAGTTTCCGGCGCTTCCAGCATTTTCCAAATACTGTGGAACCGTTTACTTCTATGTCGTCAAATCCAAACAGCCTCACAATTTCTCTCTACATGTTTCTGATTGTTACACATCATTTTCCAATTACTTTTTAAAAAGTGGCTTAAAGCTTAATGACAAAAACAAAACACAATTCATCAGACTGTGGCCCCACCACGTCTTCGGAGAATAAATGTGTATATTGCCAAGGGGATATCAAACAGAACTAGAAAGAAGACCACTGCTGTCTCTAGCAGGAGCTAGAAAGGAGAAATCTTCACATCCACCAAGCTTCCTGCTTCCCATCCCAGATGAGTTTAGATGGAAACCAAAGATCCCTACAAAAGAAAATAAAAAATAAGACCGAGAGACACTAAGATAGAAAGGGGAGGGGCTGAGTCACCGAGTCATCCCGCCCTTTCTTGGCAAGCGAACTCCACTTACTCTCGCCAAACATGAGGCAGGAGAGCACCCAAACAGCCTGGCTGGGGGTTTCTCTACCAATTCAAGTGATATGAGTTGGAAATATACCATGTAACACATGGCTGAAAAGTTTAGATCCAAATACAAGTTAAAAAACTCTAGATATACTGACCTTAAGTGGGTGTGCTTCAAGATTAACTTTGTAACTCAACTGAGATTTTACTTTGTTGTCCTAAAAAGCTTTCATCATAAAATTAACAATGTCAATTTCTTTTTCTGGCAATGGAGACTTTAAGGGTAAATTTTCTAAATGATGACAAAAGAACTATATAATCGTAATAATAATAGTTATTATCATTATCATCATCACGGGAGGGGGGCTTTACTGCTCTAGGCTGACTTTCAGAGAGAGACTGAAGGAGAGAGGGGAAGACACAGACACGGCACTGAAACTGCCGCCAGTGTGCTGGGGCTCAGGACAGACCTGGGTCAGCCACAAGGCAGCAGAGATGTCTTCTCAGGTGAGCTATCTTGCCATCCCTAGAAGTATATTCACATTTAATCTAATTTGCTTTCTATTCCGCATGTTGCCTGCATGATCCCACTGCTCTCAAAAGGCAGGTCAGACAGGGAGGGAGGGAGGAAGAGACAGAAGGCAGGAGCAGGCTCCCACAACATTGCTTCACCCCTCGCGAAGCTCCTCCCTGCTGTGGTGTCCCACCTGACGGTGGGGAGCTGCGGCCAGGTGCTCGCACGTGGAGCGCTATGTCTCGGCAGGTGAGCCATCTCCCGCTGTCTACAAAGGTATTTTGTAGATGGATATTTCACGCACGTGCGCGCACGCACACACACACGATTTTAATTTATTTCAGATTTCCCAAATCAGGCATATAGTGAGATCTCCCCTAGAAGGGAGGAAATTCCTGTAACAGCTTATTTGGCGATTCAGTGAAGAGGCCAGTTAATCAATAGCATTAAAATTTAACAAAGGGGGTCGGGCAGTAGCACGGTGGGTTAAGCACACTAGGTGCAAAGCGCAAGGAAGGGTGTAAGGATCCCGGCTCCCCACCTGTGGGGGGAGGTGTCGCTTCACAGGTGGTGAAGCAGGTCTTCTTCCTCCACTTCTCTTTGTCCTATCCAACAACAATGACATCATAACAACAACAACAACAAGAGCAATAAGGACAACAAAAATGGGGGGAAATGACCTCTAAGAGCAGTGGATTTGCAGTGCCGACACAGAGCCCCAGCAATAACCCTGTAGGCAAAAAAAAAAAAAAAAAAGAAACTATATAAAAAATTTATCAATATACGGGAGAGTAGATAGCATAATGGTTATACAAACAGACTCTCATGCCTGAGGCTCCAAAGTCCCAGGTTCAATCCACCACACCACCATAAGCCATAGCTGAGCAGTGCTCTGATTAAAAAAAAAAAAAAAAAAAGTTATCAATATAGCATGGTTTGCATTCTTTTGTGGCCCAATATCATAATGTTTTGAGCTACTGACAGCAAATTATGGATATCTGGTTCTTTCCCAACGTAGTCACATGCTTCAACAATGTCAAGAGCAACCTTCTGCCTTTGCTGACCGTACTCTCTGCCCACAAACTCCGGGTCTCTGGTGCTCTCCGTTGTGTGGTATTGACACTGTCACCCCCACCCTGGGGAGCTATATGGGAGGGAGTGCCCAATTACTGTTCCCACAGCTCCAGTTGGTAGTTTCTCTCTCTTGGCCTTCTTCCCAAGTGTTCTTGGCATTAAGGAGAGACAAAGTATTTTAAGATGGATTTTGAGCTGATAAACCCCATCCCACATGAGGTGGGACACGTAAACCAGGCCTCTTAAGTAGGTCCATGCAACCCAGATGGATGACAGCCCCATGATGCCAGTTCCACAGCAGTATAAGTCGTGACTGGATGACAGCGAGGAGGTGTTCCTCCCTCCGCCAGCTCTGGCCATCTGGATACCTCTAGGTGAGGAGAAGCTGCGTGACGCTGTAGCCTTTTGTGGGAAGTGATCAGCGTTCTAACCACAGGGCCTTGTGACTCCTTATACAAGGGAGAGCACAGTGGGGCACTGCTCAATGCGGCTCACTGAGAAAGATGATTTTCTCCATCCCGACTACATTCAAATATTGGTTTAGATTTTCTTTCCTTTCTACACACACACACACACACACACACACACACACTCACACACACACACACATACACATTCACCCCCCCACACACACACACACTCATACACACACTCACACTCATACACACACTCATACACACTCACACACACACACACTCATACACACACACACACACTCACACACACACATACACATTCACCCACACACACACTCACATACACTCACACTCATACACACTCACACACACACACACACACACACACACACTCATACACACTCACACACACACACGGGACATTGTTGGGTCACAACACTAAAAAAGACATTTTTATTTTAATGAGAGACAGTCAACACTGCTCAGTTCTGGCTTATGGTGGTGCTGCTGATTGAACTTGAGACCTTGGAGCCTCAGACATGAGTTTCTTTGCATAACCATTATGCTATCTCTCCAGCCCAGAGTTGCCACTCTTGATTAGCTTATGTCTGCCAGTTTGGCATGGTCATCCTAACACTCTATGCCCTGATGATTCAGGCTGTCCATTCATGTCTTCCTTTAGTTTACACGTTTTTTCATTTAAATTTGTCAACGAATAATAGTCATATGGCTCAACAATGTTAAAAGGCATACACCGGTGTTGAGGGAATTATCTTTCCCTCCCTCATCGGTCTAGTCTCCTTGCTCCACCCTACCTCCCACCTGGCAAGCACTTCATTCCTTCTTAGGCCCCCTTTCCCAGAGGGCAACACACCCCCAGGTACATGGGGCTCAGCACTCCCACCCACCTTTTAAATGAGTATTAGCAAATGACACAAATTGCCTTGCCTTCAAAAGCAATATTTACATATTCTTCCTACTTGTGCATTTAAGCTCTTCCAGTACGACGTGTGTGTGTGTGTGTGTGTGTGTGTGTGTGTGTGTGTGTGTGTGCACATGAACACACACATGGGCATATATGCATGGGTTTCTTGACAAATCAACACACACATACACACTCCTTGCATTTTTTTATTGACTTAATAATGATCAACAAGTCCGTAGGATAAGAGGGGCACAATTCCACACAATTCCCACCACTGGAGTTCTGTATCCCGTCCCCTGCATTGGAAGCTTCCCTATCCTTTCTACCAGTGTAGCTAACCAGGGCTCACTTGGGTTTTCCTCACTGTTACCAAGAAAGCTGTACATGTCTTTCAATTATGTGATCCTATCTGTAGGGAGACTGGGGGAGCTGGAGTTCCTGGCTCAAAGCACACACAATCTGTGTGCTGACAGTGGCATTTCCTCCAGACAACATGTGTCCAGCAGTGTGGCAAGTACCATGGCCCCTGGTGGCCCCCGCACACCTCCACACACCTCACTTGCTGGGTGTGCAGGACCTCTCGGTGCTCATCCTTCTAACTGCCCCTCAGGCTCCTCTGCTGCTGCCAAGCTCATTACCTCCAGTTTGAGCCATACAAGGCATATGAAACCTGCCCCATGACCTTCCGTTTCCAACTCTTCCCCATCTCGGTAAACAGCAGCTTTGCTGTTCTAGCCCCTAATCTTGCAGTCATACTGATTCCTTTCCTCATTCCTCCATCATGTCCAAATCCATCAATAAGTCCTGCTGAGTGCGACGTTGGAACATCCGGAGTGTAACCATTTGTTATCACCTCTGCAACTCGCCACTCTGGACCCAGCTCCAGCCACTGATGGGGATGGAGTTCTGCAGACGCTTCCTGAGAGGCCTTCCTGCCTCTGCTCTTGCCTGATGCCCTGTGCCCAGACCAGCTGATGCGGCCACTCAGAAGAGCCAGCAGCTCCCTGGGAGCAGGGTCACACATCCTTGGTGTGAAATGCTTTCTGGCCTGTGGCTAACTCTGGCCCTGGCCCTCTACTCCCTGCTCACTGCTCTGCAGCCATGCTGAGCTGCCCCCCCCCACACACACACACACACACATCAGATGCTCCTGCCGTGATGGCTTCTTGGCCTGGGATAATCCCTTTCCTGCAAAGCTGCTCTCTGCCTCCCACCAAGGCTCCGCACTTTGCCTGAACACTTGATGGCTTCCCAGCAGCAGCCTCCAGCCCTGCCCTGCCTCTGACTCCCTTAACTTATTCTCTGCCTCCTTGTTTCCAGAACACTCGCCACTGACACCCTGGGTGTTTTTAATTCCCTCCCACAACTAGTTTTCAGCCTCATAATGACAGGGGTTTCGGCTTTTTGTTCATAACTTTACCTATTGAATCCGGAATAGGTTTGCATCATTTAGAAATGAATTTGAGTGGCCTGGGAGGTGGCGCAGTGGGTAAAGTGTTGGACTCTCAAGCTATGAGGTCCATAGTTCAATCCCCGGCAGCACATGTACCAGAGCGATGCCTGGATATCTCTCTTTCTCTCTCTCTCTCTCTCTCTCCTATCCCTCTCATCAATCAATAAATAAAATATTTAAGAAAACAAAAAAAATGAATTTGAATAACGTTTCACTTTTGGTGACCTGTGTGCTCATCTTTGTAAAGAATCTGAACATTAGGGTGGGTGTCGTTTTTGTTCTGACTTTGCTTCAGATGGTTTCTGCCACATGGAATTCTCTTAATGCAACACAACACACCACGTTCTTGTTGCTGTGTCAATCAGTATTAAGACAGCAAGCTTTTTGCAGTTTCTTTGCCAGCACCTCAGGTCTCACTTGAGCCCCATTTCTGTCATGACTGAGGTCAGTATAGCCTCACCGCCCTGTACAGGCTCTTCTTCCAGCCCGGAATCCTCATTCCCACCCACCTTGCTTCCAGACAAACCACCTCCTTGACACAGCTCCTGTTCTGAAGTCTGGGCCAGCCCAGGGCTAGTCATGCACTGTGCACATGCACTGTCACAGCTGCACTGAAGCCATTTCTCTGTTGGGATGACTCGTGCAGTGAGCATCTCCTGGTAAGCCTGTGTCTGATTTGACCCGAAGCCCCTGGCTTCCATCGCACTGAAAGCAAGGGCCCAGGAGGTGTGGCATTCTGCATCGAGTTCAGTTCAAGGAACACCCAGTAGCCCGCTCAGCAAACCCCAGTATGGAACCACCCCCAAACAAGACTTGGCACCCCCAGGGTAAAACCTTTAGACTTTGTAAGACAAAGCTGAGAAACATCTTGACATCAACAAAAACACAAGTTATAGGCTCCCAGGTTCCCCACTGCAAACGTTTTCAAATAACACTTTTTAGAAAGAAGCTTACTGACAATTTTCAGTTTGCGGTGTTGGGCGAGATAATGATGTGAGAACCAAGTGATGGACGGTGACAGGTTAGGTGTCTGGTAACTTCGGAGCATGCTGAGATCCGAGGTGTTTACAAAATGAAAAAGGTCTCCGAGCAATCAACTCCAGGTCATGCAGGTCTGGCCTGACATCACGCCTGCCTGTTCTCACGTGGGAGCATGGCGGCTCTCGCCTGCCGTTAGGGAAGATGAATCTATCAAGCCTGGCCCCGGGGGAGATGCCAGCTACTCCGCACACCAGACAGCAAATCAGGAAGGGGAAATAATACAGTGGCGTACACACAGGCAGTTGCAAGCACAGTGCAAATTAGCAGTAGGAGGAGAAAGTTGAAATGAGAGGAGGTGGCATTGAACTATTAAGCCTGGGAGTGGGACTTGAGGAGGCTGGGCCAGCAGTCCTTGAGCGAGGAAGTCAGGGTCCTCCAAAACTTAAAAGCTGCTGGGGGATTCATCACAGATGGTCTTGAGATGACTCCGAGGTATCACAAGTTCAAGTTATTACTGACAAATCAAATTCAGGAAAGCAGAGGTGTATCGCCGAATCCACTACAGAAGATTTTCCACTAAGACTGGTTAGAACACAGGGAAACCCAAGCGTTCATTGTTTCAAGAGTCACCTTCACTCTCACGTCACTCAGTAGTGATATGACTCTGCCATGCATAAGCGACCCCTGGAGGTTTCAGGAAGCAGCCTTACCTACCCATGGGGTGGGGGCTGACATTCTTTCTTCCCCCTTAGGGCATTTTAGAATGTTGAGCCTTGCCCCTGCAGAGGAAGGTCATGGCTCTCTCTCTCTCTCTCTCTCTCTCTCTCTCTCTCTGCCCTTACCATCTACGAAGCAGAGTATAAGAACAGCTTTCCTGGCGGGAGAGAAGCTAGGGTCCAGGAGATAACTCAGTAAGTTGAGCTCCATGAGTCTTGAGGATGGGGCAGTCCCACGGCCAGCACCAAGGGAGGGGTCTCCATGAATGGTGGAGTGGTTGCTGCAGTCTCCTCTCTCCATGTAAATGTATGCAACAGAAACGTGGACTGCAGTATGCACTGGGTTCACTCCCTCATGCTGCAGAGAAGAGAACAGTGAGGGTTTCCTCACTCAAGAAACACAGACACTAAGGCCGGGGTGGGGACATGGCAGGTCCACCACAGTGAGTACACCGCCTCTTCTCGGAACAGCCTCGGCCGGGGGTGTCCTCTCTCTCCCTTGATGCCTTCTTGACTTTTACTTTTTGTTAGTTTTACTCATGTAGAACATACTAGTATTCCATTTTTATGGCAATTATGCAGGCACTGAATTTAAAGAGTCCTCGTGGGGCTGAGCGGTGTTGCGCCCAGTCAAATGCACACAGTACTACGTGCCAGGAGCCGCACAAGGAACTGGGTTCGAGCCCCCACTCCCCACTTGCAGGGAGGATGCTTCACGAGCAGTGAAGCGGGTCTTCAAGTGTTTCTCTTTCTCTCTCCCTCTCTCCCCCTCTCAATTTCTCCGATCTAGCCAATAAAATGGAAAGAAAAAAAGTCTTTGCTTGCTCCCCCTCTCCAGAAGCAGTTATATACAGCCCCTTGACTGAGTTTCTTAATTTGTTTTTTTTAGTAGTTCTGTGCATATTTCTAAGTAACACGCTTATGCTACCCCCGCCCCCCTTCTTGCAGTCACTGTGGATTCACTGCTATGGGCTGACTTTATAGATAAAGAAAGAAAGAGAGAGAGGAAAAAAGAAAAAAGGAAATATATACCATAGCACTCAAGTGCCTTTCAATACACTAGGGGCTGGGCTCAAACCTGGCGTGTGCACATAGCAGAGCGTACTATCCAGGTGAGCTATATTTCTCTCTTTCTTTTAACCCGAACAACTACCGTTATGGAAACTTTTCATGATTTTTAACTGTCAAGACATAGAGTTCCTTCCTACTCTAGGCTCTGACTGCTGCTCTTGCTGTTGCTTTTTTGTTTCTGCGGAGCGTGAGGCATGGCACATGTGCTGTTCCACCACCCCGGGCCACCGTCTGCATTCAGAGAGACGCACCACAGCAGCGGAACTTCCTCCCACGCTGGGCTTGCCCTGGCCATGTGCATAGCAGAGCACGCGTGCTAGCGGCCGGGCTGTCTCTGCAGCCCCTCCAGCGGCTCCGGTGCAGCTTTCTGCCAGCCCTCTTACCTCTGCCCCAACCTCCAGAGGCACAAAGTACCCCCCCTGAAGTGGCAGGGGTGGGCGACAGCGGAAAGCAGAGCCGGTTAGGCCCTGCACTGTAGGCTCCAGATTCTGCCTCCTTAGGCTGACTGTCAGTTGTTGAGCTGTTTTTCAGTCTCCAAAACCTTGTTGCTCCCATTCTCTTTGCATTTATGGACTCATCCCCTTTACAAATAAACCTGACTGATATTTTAATGGAGTTTCAGAAGGGAACAGAGATTAAAAATATGCATTAATTCACCACCTTTGATAGGAAATATGCCACTGATTTCTTTTTTTTTTTTTTCATTCCTGAGAACAAATTATTTTCCATTTAAAATCGCCTGATATAAGCATCTAATTTACTGGAGCAAAGCATCTTGGGCTTCCTTTTAAATCGCTTTCCTATCATGAGGCAGATCAATTCAGTGACTTAAAAAGAAGTTAAAATTCAAAGGCAGCCTGTGATTTTTGGTCATTGAAATAGAGAACGATATTAAGGTGTAAAAAAAGACTTTTCCCCTGGAAGAATTTGACTAACCTTCTATCAACTTTTTATAAACACTTAAATATTTATTTATTTACTGGGTAGATACAGAAAAATCCAGAGGGGTAAGCAGAGAGGGAGAGGACTGGGAAATGTCTGTGCACTACTTCACTGCTTGTGAAGCTTCTCCCTTGAAGGTAGAGCCTGGGGCTTGAACCCTGGTCTTTGCTCATTGTGACACATATGGTCTGCTGGGTGCATAACTGCCTGGCTTCCCATAAACATTTTTCTTTTCTTTTTAACCTTTGAGCCAAGAGTGGACAGTGGCGCAGGGAAAGTCATCTCAACACAGGTTGCCGGGAGATGGAGAGCCATGTGCCCAGGGAGCTGAGGCCACTCACACGACCTGCACGAATACGCTCTAGGCGGAGCAGGGACTGCAGAGTGAGCCCTGAGATACCAAATGCCTGGAAGGGAACTAAGGCCACATGCTCCTTGATACATGCCTCAGAGATACTGTTTGGGGACTCAAGTCCACTGGAAAGGGAAGCAAAAGCAAAAATAAACAAATGGGACTTTGGCAAACCAAAAAGTTTCCACACTTCTTGGCAGAAACTTGTAGCGAAAGGAAAAGACATCAACTGAATGCAAGCAGGTATTTGTACGTGTGTGTGTGTGCGCGCATGTGTGTGTGTGCATGCATGTGTGTGTGCATGCATGCGTGTGTGTGTGCGTGTGCGCGCGTGTGTGTGTGTGTGTGTGCGCGTGCGCACAGAGTAGGTAATAGTCAAAATTTACAAAGTTCACAAAACTCAACAATAACAAAAACCCAAACAAGCGAATCATGTGGAAGAAACTTAGGAGACATACTGATGGCCCCTGGAGCCATGACAAGATATTCCATCATGGGGCTGGAGGGCCCGCTCACTGGGCAGGGTGAATGCTGAGCTGTGCCCCCACCAGGACATACCTGGCCCTTCCTCTCTGGGTCTCTTTTCTGTCTATCTGAGTGAAAACGTGGCCTAGGAATTATGAACGTGAACATGTGCAAGACTTCAGCTCTGAAAAAAAAAACAGTTCAACTCTCTTAAAAAATGATGAGAGGGGTGAGGGTGGGGTGGGGAAGAGAGGTCAGGGCGCCGCTGGTATTTGCACTGCTGGGAAACTACACATGGACCACGCGAGCCCTCTGACTGAAGACTGCTACCCACTGAGCTACCTCTCTCCGCAGGTACACGTCGCCTCTCAGCACTTGGGAGATGCATATCAGAATCACAAGTCAGCTACCACCTCACACCTGCAGGATGGCCATTCTCTGGGGAAAAGAAAGGAGAAACAAGTGCTGGGAAGGACGTGGAAAGGCAGGAATCCGTATGCACTGCTGGGAGAGCTGTCGATCAGCACCCTGTGATGGAGATGGTCACAGAGACCCCTCAGGAAAGTCTGAGCTAGGAAGTCCACACTGATTCAGTCATCTCACTTCCGGTAATCACCCCAAACACAGAAATGCACAGTTGGAGAAGATACACATCCCGCATATTTACTGCAACATTATTTGTGACGGAAGATGTGACAGTGGGTCGTTACGCGGCTGTATAGACAAGTGCAGTCCTGCCATTTGCAACTACCTGGGTGAATCTAGAGGATGCTGTGCACAGTGATACTGCTAGATGGACAGACAGACACCGTATGATCTACAGACAAACCAACCAAACCAAACCAAACCAAAAGCCAGGTGAACCAAATAAAACACTTGATTTCAGACTGCTAGGCCACTCAGTGGTTACCAGAGGGCTAGAGTCACGTGGGCTGGTGGCTTGTCCTAGAAGATGAGGGGTAGAACTGGACTTTCAGTGAACGGGATGCAGCGTCGGCACATGTTGAATTCTAATGACCTGCACCTCCAAGTTTATATAAAGGTACAATACACAATGCAACTTAAGGAATAAAGAAAGACCATTTCCGCTGCTTCTCTCTCCACTGCTCTGACCTGAAGGACTTGCGCGTTTCTATTTCGTGGGAGAATAAGCATCTGTCAATTTTAGAGGAATACCTGTGCTTTCTCACCCACACGAGCTCCCTCCTGTATAGCTGAGCTGCCTCCACTGCCTTTCTCACTCGCATGGCTGTGTAGACCCACTACACTCCTGCCCCCCCACTGAACAGGACTTTTGGCTGACATGACTCTGAACCAATGCTCCCACACGCCTGACATGCCTCTCTGTCTGTGGAAGACAGAGAGGGGGAGAGAAAGACAGACACCTGCAGACCTGCTTCACCGCCTGTGAAGCGACTCCCCTGCAGGTGAGGAGCCGGGGGCTCGAACTGGGATCCTTATGCCGGTCCTTGTGCTTTGTGTCATGTGTGCTTAACCCGCTGCGCTACTGCCCAGCCCCCTTGTCTCTCTCTTTTCTTAAGAGATGGGCTACAGGGAGTCGGGCGGTGGCACAGCGGGTTAAGCGCACGTGGCGCAAATCGCCAGGACCTGCGTAAGGATCCCAGTTCGAGCCCCCGACTCCCCACCTGCAGGGGAGTCGTTTCACAGGCGGTGAAGCAGGTCTGCAGGTGTCTGTCTTTCTCTCCTCCTCTCTGTCTTCCCCTCCTCTCTCCATTTCTCTCTGTCCTATCCAACAACAACGACATTAATAACCACAACAATGTTAAACAACAAGGGCAACAAAAAGGAAAATTAATTAATTAATTAATTAATTATTTAATTTAAAAAAATAATAAAAAAAAGAGATGGGCTACACGGCTGGTTCCCAGTTCCCAGTTCCCAGCCCCCGTGGTTCCCCAGCTTCTCTGCACAGCATGGCAGCCTCCTACACAGCCTCCTCGGGAAGCACTGCAGGTGAAACTGGCCCCAGGGTGACCTCACCTTGCTCTGAATGTATTCTAAGAAAATGGAAATCATGGCTGCACCAGATAAAGACTGTTGGCTGATTATGATTCAGAATGAAAGGGAGAAGGCCATCTCTTGTCTCCCTGCATCATTTCTTAATGCAGTGCCCCCTAAAGTAGTGTGAACCCTTTAAGTGATGGTCATGGGCAAGTGGAACACACGCTAGTGCCCACTGGGGCCAAACCCGGAGACCCCCTCCCCCAACCTCACCATTATCTGTGCTGCCAATAGGGCTTGTGAGCCCACATTCCTCTTCCTTCTGACCTCCAGTTTACTTTTTTGCCCTTGGAAAAGGTGGCTTTTCTTTAGTTAAAAATAGGTCTGCTTTTAAAAAAATAACAACATAATCCTCTCAGCATTTTGATGACCTATATTTTCATTCTGTGACTTTAAGATAAAAAGTCCTGCAAATAGAAGAACAATTACTTATCAGAAGTAAAATCAAAAGCACATGGCTTCAAGCTCAATACAAATTAGCAATTCTTCCTATGACTGTGCTCTTACCATAACTGTAAACACAAAAAACAAAAGATCAAAGGACCCTAAAAAAAGGCCTTGGGATAACAGTGTATAGGAGGTTAGCAGTAACTGTGGAACTCAAAGGTAAAAGGCACATACTTCAATAAAGGTTTAAACTCAGAACAGCCAGAACTGTAACAGTGGTTAGTCTTTCTTATCCTTGATATAAATTTTTAATGGCCAAATCTCTCTTCTGCTTTTTAAGATACAGGCAAACACATCCTTCGTAGAACTTCACAGACTGATGAACTTGCAAATAACTTACAATTATTCAAATTACTGAGTTAATGAACAGTTCTTCTCCCCACCCCACCTACACTAAAAGCAGGTTAGGATTCTAACAGTCCATAATTCTCATAGCAATATATGTGCTTAACAGAATTAAATACCTAGTGACTGTCAAATCACATCTGGTCAACTGATTTTTGAGTGACTATGCTGTACAGAATGCCAGAACAGATGTTAGAGGTGAAATGCCGACAGTAACTCAATTGTCAGTCTTGGTACCATAGGAGATTCTTATCCTGTTTGGAAGGCATAATTCACTTAAAAAATACGCAGTCTTTTCAGCAGCTCTCCAAGATTAAAGCAAATACATGGCTTGAGTTGCTGAAGAGAATGGTTAGGTAATACAAGTCCTGGCAAACTGAAAGGGGACTGGGAGATATAGCTAATCCAGTAGAGTGCACCCCTGAGCATGCATAAGGACCCGAGTTCAAACCTCAGGTCATCATCACATGGGAGCACCATGCAGAGGGGAAGCTTTATGGCAGATGGATCACCACTATGGGACTCTTCTCTGTCTCTCACACTCTGCCTTGGGCGAGGGGTAGCAGAGCCCACTGGGAGAAGGAGAACTGTGCAGGCGTGAAATCCCAGCAAAGCCCTGGCAGGGAAAAGAAAAAATCTGGAAGGAATGTTGAGACAGAAATAAAGAAAAGGACAAACTGACAGAAAGGAAGAGGAGGGATGTCTTACCAGAGGGATGACCAATGGAAAGCTACGGTAACAAGAGATGGAGAAGGGCTGCCCAAAGACCAACCGGACGGCTGTGCAGGGTTGTACTGCCTTTCTGTCCTCGCCATCCTGGTAGCCTACCCACCAAGTTCTGCCCAGGAAAGTTCTCGGAATGCAGCCAGGGTCACTTCCTTAAAGCTCAGTCCCTCTCCCACAATGTGCCCCTGTGGGGCTTCCTTAGGCCTCACAAGCCACCTGAGTTCACACTCAGTAACATAGCAGGGCAACTCAATACCTTGGATTCTATGCACTTACTCTTTTTTTTTTTTCCTTCTATTTTTCGACTTCAAAATCACCGAGACAATACTGATTCATGGACTGATGCTGTCAAGGGACCCACATCACCCCAAGAAAGGTGTCATCAGTACATTTCATTCTCCGCCAATCCACGCGCCTCCTCCTCCTCCTCCAGGCACCGGATTTTGAGCCCACACTTAGCACCCACCCCATCATTCCTCTGGGTCCTTGGATCAGCTGTGGTAGACTACAGTCCACTGAGGTTTCACCCTGTACTTCTATTGTGTGTGCTTAATTTCTCTCTCTGGTTTAATATAAAAGGTTGGACAAGTCGAAAACCAATGCTGTTTACTTTGTAATATGTTGGTAGATAATGAATCTTAGAAGTACCTCGGGCATAGCAGAAGTTGAAGCATTCAATTAGTAAACAGATATTTTATATAACCTTAAGAAAATGGTAGATGACCCTGCATGGTGGAATTAGACAAAGGAGATTCAACACAACAGGTGCACAGGCGACTAGATGACTTTGTGTAGGATAATGGCATGACTAATGTGGTGTCTGAAATATGGATTTAGTTGTGGTTGTCGGAGACAGTAGTCCAGAAAGAACTAGAAGCAGCTCCGTCGCTTTGCTCGTAATATTTTGCTAACAAGATAAGAATTTGGGAGTCTGTTTATCAACCACTAAGGTGACCGTTCCTTCAATAAATACCCAAATGAAGATTAACACATGTATCCTTATTTTCAACTTTTCAAGGAGTTCACTTCTGAGATGAGAGATTTTTTTTTTTTTAAAGACAGGGTAATAATTAGTCTCTTGAATTTAGAAAACCTTAGGAACTAAGCACAGGTGGTTCTCATGTAAGTGGCACATTTTCCGTATTAGTCTTCCAAATTTATACTCAAAAGCTCCAAAAGCTGGGAAGTCCATTTTGCGTATTCTTATTACAATGCATAACACTTGGTTTTTTGTTTTATCACACTTAAAATTAATTAGAGTGTTGTTTATGTAACAACATACAACATCTGGTTGTTTAAAATTAATGAATTCATCAGCATTTGGAAATGTCAGTGCATTAAGAATGTGAAGAGGCTCTGACTAGTTCCAGTCTCCTTTCTAAGAAGCCATTCTTGGCTGAGACGCTGTGCTAAAAAGGTACAGGTGTGTGGGGTGTTGTCTGGCAGTCAAGTGGTGCAGACCGAGGTTTTCACTTCTGGCCGCTCATCACAAACACCTGGGATCCAACAGCTGCACCTTCTCTCGCCACTCAGACACCCCAGCCAATGCCCGTGTGCTTTAAGAAGCTTCCACCAGCAGAGTCTGTTATCCGGCCTTGAGAGCCTGTCCATGACTATTTCTGTGAGCCATGGAAAACCAATGTTTAGACTGACTGGGTTTTCTAGATAGAGTTCCAAAAACATGCAGTAGAAGCAAGCTATGTGCAGCTACTCACTGCATTTAAAGAAGCAGACGTTCACTTACCCGCCTTCTGACAGTGCACGATCTTCTCATAGACAGTGTCTGCATGCTCGATCAGCGCCTTGAGGGACTGGATCATCTGTGAAGAGAACGGCCAGATGTGAGGTGGCAGTGACAGGTGCAATGTCACACACCAGCCCCCCGCCCCAAACACAGGCTACGGGGAGGCTTTTCCACAGCCACAGGCGATGCGATACTCAGACACCAGCCGACTTCAGCTTAATGCTGGCACCATCACCCAGAGAGGGTGCTGGGCTCTACGAATAGAGAGCTTAGTCTCCCAGCACTACCCTCCACATTCCTCCTTGAAAATCCAGGTGGTTGTTACCTGTTCTTCTGACCGACTGGACATAAATCTGAGGTTCCCAGGGCCATGTCTCAGGTTCCATGAATTTGGAGAAGTGGTTCTCAGAATTCTTTACTCAGTATATTCTTACTCAGAATTCTTTACTGGTTTAGTATAAAGGCTGCAACTCACAACAGCCAATTGGAAGAGAAGCACTGGCCAGCAAGAGGTAAGGACGGGCATGAGCTTCCCTGCCCTCTCAGGGCTCCCATTCTGCCTAGATGTCCACAAGTTCACAGACCTGGAAGCCCTTCAAAGCCCTTCTCCGTTTTTAAGGAGGTTTCACTACACAGACATTACTCACTGGCCATCATGGATCTAATTCAACCTCTGGTCCTTTTCTCCTCCCAGGAAGTCTGGGGGGTGGGGGTGGCGGAAAGGCCCACAGTGTCAGGCTGGTTTCCCTGGCAACCAGCCCCCATCCTCAGGTGTTGGTCAAAAAGATGTGTAAATACTTAAGTGCATAGCAGCACAAAGTGTAATAGCACAAACTTAGAAGCAACCTAGATGTCCAACAACAGAGATGTGGCTAAGAAGGCTGGGTACTTATACACAATGGAATACCACTCAGCAGGCAAGAATGACGAAGTCACTTTCTTCTCCTCATCTTGGACGGAGCTTGAAGGAATCATGTTAAACGAGATAAACCAGAAAGAGAAGGAGGAATATGGGATGATCTCACTCACAGGTCACAGGCGGAACTGAGGACCTAGTGGGGGTTGTATTGTTGTGTGGAAAACTGAGACATGTTATGCACATACAAACTATTATATTTACTGTCGAATGTAAAACATTAATTCCCCAATAAAGAAATTTAAAAAATATTCCAAATTAAAAAAAAAAACAGACAAAAGAAAAAAGAACAGAAAGGGGAAACTAAACTTTGGACTGGTGTAGTGTATTGCACCAAAGCTAAGGACTCTGGGGAGGGGAGGGAGGCAGGGGGTTAGGGTTTGAGTACAGGATGGGTGTGAATGAGTGTTCTGCAGACACCTGTCACAGTGAAATGAGAAAGTTCACCCATATGTCAACAGCTGCACTGTAAACCATTAATGCCCCCCCTCCCAAATAAACTAAGCCTCTGAAAAAAAAAAAAAAAAGGTATCTTCATTAACATAAACAAGAGACACCTTCAATGCTTGCAATGCTTAGGAAATTCTGAGGCTTTGGGAGCTGTGAGTTAAAACCGTGAATGAAGACCAGATACTTGTGAGAAATACAACTGGGCCACCTGAGTGACCACACATGTGTACATCACACTGTTGCAGCCTCCCAAGTTCAAGTGTGTCTATGTGAAAGATCATAAAGTCACCTACCCTCTTGTAGCTGTTTAACCGTGGCTCTGAGTTCTGTTGTTACAGAAGTTAGGCTGGAAAACACTGAATTTGAGCCTTAAGCCAGTATTGAACTGAGCTCTTTTCAGTGTGATAAGTTACAAATAAACATGCATACATGCCTAATCTGCTTTTAAAATATTTATTTTTAAAAAAATTTGATAGGACACAAAGTGGGGGAACAAGACAGAGACAACTTCTAAAGCTTCACCTCTGCAGGTGGAGACCAGGGGCTTGAACCCAGGCCCGTGCATGTGTTCCCAGACCACCAACTGGCCCCCACAGCTATCACGGTTTCAGTGGCTCACTTTTCAACAGTTTCTTATAGAAAAATGCCAATATCCAGCCACTTACCTATGCAATTTTCACCAGGAAATCAGCTTAAAACTTGCCATGAAGATCAAAAACAGCATTTATTATTATTATTACTATTCAAACTAATATTTTAAATGTTCCTATCAATGAATTTTACAGTATTTGATTTTGAGTGCCTGCTTTAAAAGCCACTCTTGAATTAAGGGGAGTAAACAAACGGATCAGGGATCATTTGGTTTTACTTAGCAAAATGCTAGGGAAATAGCTACCTGACGTGATCTTTTTGTCTCTTGTGTCACTGAAAATGAGATAGTAAGACTCACCTCTCAAGGTCTAAATGTGTGTGATTATGATTTTTAAATTATTACTAGTGATTTGATATTGATTTATAAAATTACAAGACAACAGGGGTACAAGTCTACACCATTCCCACCACCACAGCTGAGTCCCCAACCCCCCAACTGTAAGTGCAGCTTCTTGCTTTTTGTATTTACATGTCCACATAGTTTGCACTGTTCCCATATAATCTTATTTGATGATTCCGGTATCACTCATCTACTTTGTGTGGCTGTTCTATCTGAAATAACAAGCACCAATCCAACATTTCTTTGTCCTTTCAAATTATGCCTTTTGTTTATAGTGTTTATCACTAAGTGCCATAGCTGTCATTTTATACACAAGAACTAATATGTAGGTTGAATTATTTGATCAATTCAAAGAATGCTGTGGTGGGATTAGTTGCATTTGGTGAAGCTAAAGCCTAATCAACATGTTTCTTAGAAAGTGCACCAGGTTCACAAAGTGAGTCACACAGCAATTATCGGGCTCCGCTGTTCCAACAGGCCTGAAGGCCAAAGCAAGTGGCAACTTCGTGTCTTTTCTATTCATCTGCAGTGGGTTCCCTGTGGCAGTCCCTGAGAAGGAACTGAGGGTGCCGAGACAGCTGGGTTTAGTCCCCACCTTCAACAAGTCCACAGCCGAGCGGTGGACCTTGCACTCTGGGATTGAGCCTTTTCACATCCATTCTCTGAGATCTGGATCATTCCTGTCAATTAAATTATTCTCTTCTACAGCTGACATACCGAGCAGGCAGTGATAGAGATGAATAGTTAAGAACTTGATTATTCTGCCATAAAGTCATTTGTGCCATTACATAATTTGCATACTGGAACGGTTCACCTCGTCATCAGTAACCTTTCTCAGCTTTGATGTCAAGCCAGATGAGAGATGAAGGAGCCAGAGCTATTTCAGCAAGGAGGACGCTTGTCAGCAGCTCCCTATCAAAGGACTGGCTGGTGGGGCTCAGCCCCTCAGAGAACACGGCAGTGGGGGGAGGACACGAAGCAAGCAATGAGCAGAGCCTGGTCTTGAAGCAGATGCGCAGGGCAGTAACTTACGGAATGCAGGACAAATGGGCAGAGTGAAGCACAGGCTCCCAATTCAGACAACCTCAGGGGAAAGGTGATCCAAACAGTCAGGCAGATCAGGCACACTCACACGGGTTCAATACCTGACTCTGCTACTCACTAGCTTTCGCATCAAGGACAAGTCACTGAACCTCAACAGTGGGCCATACCCGTCAAAAAAGACACTGCTCGCTCCTGTGAGGACTCAGTGACAGGAAACCTATCACCAGCACATGACGGCACCTGCATATGTCACCCACCCCCACCTTCCTTGACGGGGAGGGCCCAGCAGAGCATTTGCTAGTAGCTCTGAATTTAGGTGAATGAGCATGTCTCCCTTTTGTTATGTTCAATGGCACTGTTCCCAACACTCACTACTAACCTGATTTCATTTGAAAAGTCTGGTGTGATGAAGTTCTGAGGAGCACCTCCCATCCCAGTTTTTAGTATCAGCTAAACAGCTATAGGGCAGAAAGTACACGCCAGGCTGAAAGGCACATTCGCCTCAGGGGCCGGACAAGGACGCCCTCCTGCTGCCTGTGCTCCTCCAAGGTAGGATCACCCTGAGCTAAGGCGCTGGGAGCAGAGAAGACGGTTGCTGACCTGGGACTGAAAAGAGCAACCACAGCAGAATGTGGCAGTGCGACTGGGTGTGACTGCTGGGACATTTCACGGTGGGGCGGGGCGGTGTCACGGCAGCATCCATGCTGACACCCACAGAAGCATGCTCTGCGGCCTGTGCTACACAGGGACGGCTTCTCCTGGCAGTGGGAGGGCTACCTGCCCTCCCCTCTTATAAAGCGTCCATAAAATCAGAAAGCTAACGCACCAGGGTGGAGAATTCGAACATAGCGAAAACCCATTCCAGCTTTGGACGTCAAGGGCAGGTGTTTGCAGGGTGTACGAGAGAGGGCTCGGGGGAGGCGCCTGGGGCGGGAAGGAGCACCTGAACACCAAGAAGAACTCGGACCAGGCTGAAGAGGCAGAGCAGGCCCGGCTGAGGGGAGGCACTCCTCCAGAGCTGCTGCTGCTTCCACCGAGTGCCTTGGGAACTGATGGCTTTCCTCTCGCCTTAACTATACACGTTTCTGGTTAGGACGCACATTTGTATTTCACTAAGCATATGGCAGAAAGTTCCTGACTATAGCCGGGTTCATTATTCTCGTCTTTGCATATATTCTCCCTGAGGAAAGGCTTCCTTGAGGGAAGGGAGCCTCCTGGGTGAAGGCTCTAGTGGGGTCCAGCACTGGGCTTCCCTCCCCATCCCTTTTTGGAAGCGGAACACAGGGCAGAGAGGATGCGGCCAGGACAGCAGGAGGGCAGCGGCAGACCTGGTGGGAAGCACTCCTCTGAGTCTGGACCTGCTGCTTTGTAAGGAGGCCAAAATCATGGCAACGTGTCGTCTCTACAAGGCGCGTCCATGGTGGTTCCTTTTCCATTCAGTGCTTATAAAACCCACTTGAGGGGGAACATCTACGATGACTCAAGTGTTAGTTGTATTTATGTGAATCCTCAACACCAGCGCCTCCTGAGGTCATCTGGTACTTTGGGCAAAGGGGCTGTCGTTAAACAGTGAGGGGAGGAGGCAAGATGCAGCAGCCTAGCAGATCCACAACTATCCTCTGCCGAATGAAGATAACAAAATCCACATAGATGGACACCACGGGAATCAACAGTAACCGGGACAAGCCATAAACCACAAAACCAAAACCCAAACACAGAGGAAGAGAAGCCGACGGGACCCAAGTGGAGGCAGAGACAATTTAGAGCCGCCAAGCTGCAGATGCTACCATGATGCCAGACTGACTTCACTGGGCAGACAAACCTGCCAGTGTGTCCTGGAGCCCCACCTCCCCAGAGCCCTGCCCCACTAGGGAGAGAGAGAAACAGGCTGGGGGTGTGGATCCACCTGTCAGCACCCCAATCCAATGGAGAAGCAATTATAGAAGCCAGACCTTCCACCTTCTGCACCCCATAAAATCTTTGGTCCAGACTCCCAGAGGGATAAAGATTAGGGACCTTTCCAATGGAGGGAATGGAATATGGAACTCTGGTGGTGGGAGCTGTACTCCTCTTATCCCACAATCTTGTCGAACATTATTAAATCACTCATACAACTAAAAAATAAAAAAAAAAGAAACAGTGGAACTGGTATTCCTCTCAACCCCAAGAACTCTTCTTTTTCCCAGAGTATCAAGATAGTTCTTGACATATGATGGTCAACTGAACGAAAACAGGACATTTCAAGCAGGAGGCTTTACAAAATTAGAAGACTTTAGTGAGCCCCCCAACCCCCCCCCAAAAAAAAGCAAACAAAAACCTCTACACAGTATGCTAGTGTCATCTCATCTACAGAGTAACCTAAAATGGTTTTTCATAAAGTGCTTTTGGTGAGCTCTTTAAATGACATCAACAGTTTACCTGACCATCAGCAACTCACGGTTACGGAAGAGGAGTCACTTAGATCTGACGCAAGTCTAGGCAGATAAGCCCCTTAGAGAGGAAAAAAGCAGATGGTGCAGGGCGTGTGGGAGGAAGCTTGAGAGATGAGTCAAAGGGAGAAACTGCCTGACGCTCTCTGCTCTGCTCCGAGTGAATTACATGCACATGCCGCTATGAGGCCCGCACAGCGGTGGTTTACAGTTGCTGCTTTCATGAATGCGAATGCAGTGATTCCGTCTGTCCTCATCCTCCCCTGCATACATAAGACATGCTGCCAGCCCTCCTGACTTCCCACGTGGACACGCAGACAGCTTACCAAGGGCAAGGTGCTTTATGCAGTTGCTGCTAATTAATTTCATATTAGTGTCCAGTTACCAGTGCCTCCGAAATTGCTAGATTGGATGCATTAGGGAAATCCATGATTTAACATATTCCAGAAATCCGTTCTATTAAGTTTGATCAGCCCTACTATAAGGTTTTAATACAGGACATGAGTAGTTATAAAACAGGCAGTCTTGACCAAAGGCAAAGCAAAAAATCTCAACGTGCATTTGATTAAGCTGGAAAGAAACCAGAAATGCCTTTCATCGGAACTGTTTTGTCTGGAAAGTAACTTTCTATATGGGAGAGAGACAAACTTCTCTGGTTGCAGATGAGCTGATGAGAAGGACTGTTGTTAAATCCATCTATCAGACACTGCTCTGTCTCTATAGACTGCTTCCCCTTTAAGGTTTGCTGATTTATTTTACATGAATGGGAGTGAACAAGCAAGTAAGCGAGAGAGACACCAGAGCAGGGCTGCAGCACAGGTAATGCCATGGACTGGACCCTGGGGTCCACATGCACTACCCTACCTGGCCACCTGACGGCCTCTCCATTTTGTCTGGAAACTTGCATGTTACCTAGAAATTCTGTCTTCAGAAAAAAGCAACCCTATAGTTTTATGCAAGAATCTTAGTGTTATTTTAAACAGTTCACTGAAATTGCTTTCACCTTAGGAACACAAACTCTGAAAAAGCTTTTATTTTTATTTATTTATTGGATAGAGGCAGCCAGAATTTGAAAGGGAGAGAGACAGAGAGACACCTGCAGTACTGCTTCACCACTTGTGAAGCTTTTTCCTGTGGGTGGGGACTGGGGGCTTGAACCCAGGTCCTTGGACATTGTAACATGTGCACTCAATCAGGTGCGTCACCACCAGGCCCCAAAAGTCACTTGCCAATTTTAGTACCTTGGGTGAAAGAACAGTTATAGCATCTTCCAGCTCTCCCCCCTTTATTTTGCTTTGACTTCCAGTTTCAGGTAGAAATGTCCTCTCTTAATGGTTAGAGCTATTTGTAATTAAGGCACAAAGTTTCAGAAGTGCTAAGTGATATAAAACAGAACATCTAGGGGGCCGGGCAGTAGCGCAGTGGGTTAAGCGCAGTGGGTTAAGCGCATGTGGCGCGAAGCACAAAGACCAGCGTGAGGATCCCGGTTTGAGCCCCCGGCTCCCCACCTGCAGGGGAGTCGCTTCACAGGTGGTGAAGCAGGTCTGCAGGTGTCTTTCATTCATTCCCTCTCTCTGTCTTCCCCTCCTCTCTCCATTTCTCTCTATCCTATCCACAACAACAACAATAACTGCAACAACAACAAAACAACAAGGGCAACAAAAGGGAAAATAAATTATTTAAAAAAACATCTAGGGGCTGGGTGGTGGCTTATCTGGTCGAGTGTGCATGTTACAATGTGCAAGGACCCAGGTTCAAGCCCCGACTCCTACCTGCAGGGGAAAGCATTGCGAGTGTGAAGCAACACTGCAGGTATCACTCTGTCTCTCTCCCTATCACTCCATTCCCTCTTGATTTCTGGCTGTCTCTATTCAATAAATAAATAAGAATAAAAAGTTAAGAAGTAAAACAGAGCAAGAAAAAAAAGCCTTTAAAAAAAATTCCATGACTATGTGACATGTAACAAGCAAATCGTCCCCCATCACTTAGCATCAAATATGCCCATGGACTTAGGAAATGATATACTTGCCCTCTCCCATGCACATCCCCAGAGTTCCAAGGATCTTGGAGGCCCATGGTTATGAGTGAATGCCCAGCTAACAGGTGTGACTTTGGGAACCACCACCCGAGGAGAGAGCCTGGGGGGACCAGGCCATCCCAGGACTAGCAGACGCAAATCAAGGACAGAAGACT